>NC_031768.1:97834180-98016371 GCF_001522545.3 Parus major
CTCCGTCCCGCCCCGTCCCGCTCCTCTCGTCCTTCTCCTCTCGTCCCTCTCCTCTCGTCCCTCTCCTCTCGTCCCGCCCTGTCCCTTCTCCCTTCCCTCTGGAGTTCTGGAATTATTTGACCCAGATCAAGTTACCTAGCAGATGTTTGAAGGGGTTTATGGAAGTATTAGATAAAAGCTCTTCTGTAAGTAGAGAATGTTCAAAGCTTGCTATGTGGGCATAGTAAAGATTTTTACTGTTTTTACTAATTTTTTAAGAGAGTTGTAAATGTTTGTTGTGGTTTAACCCCAGCTGGCAGATCACTTCCACCAGTAGGATGGAGAGAGAACTGGAAGAGTAAAAGTGAGAAAAATCATGGGCTGAGATAAAGAAAGTTTAATAGGGAAAAGAAAAGCTACACACTATCAAAGAGAAACAAGGATTTTTTTTCACTGCTTCCTATGGGCAGGCATGTGTTCAGTCAATGCCAGGAAAGCCAGACTCCATCAAGTATAATGGTGAATTGGGAAGGCAAAACACCATCACTCTGAATGTCCCTCTCTTCCTCCTTCTTCCCCACCTTCATATGCCAAACACGACACCATATGGTGTGGGACATCCCTGTGGTCACTTGGGGCCAGCTGTCCCAGATGTGTCCCCTCACAACTCCTTGTGCACCCCCAGCCCTAGTGGGGTGGGAGGAAGAAAAGGCTTTGACATTGTGTAAGCACGGCTCAGCAGTAATGGAAATATTTCTGCATTATCAAAACTGTTTCTATCATAAACCCAAAACACCACCTCATAAATCCTCACACCAGATACTATGAAGAGAATGAACTCTACCCCAGCCAAAACCACATTGCTAAATGCAAATCCATGACACAATAAAACCTGCAAAGCACACCCAAGTTAGAATCTGAGGTCACATAATAACATGTAATGTCATACTGTGAAATTAGCTGGGTCTGCTGTATGTGGTCTTTAATACCTGCATTACACAGCCATAAAAGCAACACACTGGAAAGCTAAGCTCTGTGGTTTTATGCACAAGTGGTTTTCATCTGCTCCTGAGGAGATGGTGAATGCAGCAGGGTGAGGGGAAAAAAATGGCAAAAGGAAGGAATTTGTTCACATTATTTGCAGTTGCTAATGTGCCTCCTGAAGTCAGTGGTAAGGCCTGGGGATTTCAGTGGAGTGAGTGACCCTTCCCAGCACTCTGTGGTTTGTATTCCTGCTTGTTGTATCCAAGTGGTGCTGGACCCTGCTGGGGAGACCCTTCCTGGGCCAGGAAAGGCTGTCAGCCCCAAGCCCATAGGGTACGTGGAGCAGACAGCTGTCCTCAGCCTGTTCCCACCTCTCTGACAACAGCTTTGAGCTTAGAGGATGCCCTGCTCCTGGCAAATCCAACAGCCATCCCATTACCTTTTTGCCTCACTCTGAATCACACATCCTTTTTAAGCAGTACTGCAGTGGCTTCTCTTACAAGGCACCTTTTGGTCCTGTAAATTAATTAAGTGTGGTTTGTTTATTTAAGAAGCATCCCTATAGTTTGCACGGTGTGCTGCAGTAACTGGAATGCAGGCAGAGGTGTGGCAGTGCCTGGGAGCAGGGAGCAGGCTGTGGGATAGCACAGGCTCCCTGGCCATCCCAGTGCCAGACTCCCTAGATAGAAGTGGCTGATAATAGGCTTTACCACTTGGGATTTCCTGGGATGGCTGTTTCACACATCTTAATACAGACGTAGGGAGTTTTCTCTTTTCAGGAATGTTCTTTGCCTTGCAGCTGTGTTGAAAGCTTTGAGAAGTGCTCCAGCTTCATTTCAGTGTCTGTGTTTGCTTTACAAAGCTGTGCACAGAAGTTATACCCTTTATATAGGGTATTGGTTTCTTTGCACGGTCTTTGCTGGATTTAAAGCCATCACGTGTTAGAAGTGCCAAACATTAGAAAGATCTGTGTACATTTTGACTCCAGGAGAAGCAGGATACAAAGGAGAAATTTTGTTTTATTTATTGTTTATGTTAGTAAACAATTCTTCCTGACTCTGCAGTTAACTTTTGAGCAACAAACCAATGGAAAGCTCCTAAAAAGCTCCATACGGGGATAATGATTGCTTAATCCCATCCAAGAAGATTTTAATAGAAATAATATTAAATCATATTACATTTGAAATTATTCCTTCAGGACAAGACAAAGCTCAGGGAAGTCCCTGGTAAAGATTATTTGATTTCAGGGGCTATCTGATTATGTCTTTAAAATTCCACTTCCATCTGTTTTCTAGTTTATGATGTTTCATTTTTTTACTTTCAAAGTCTCCAGTACCAGTTTAAAACTTTAAATTAGTGGAAAAATAATGTATCTGTTTGCCCCTTGGTTCCTTTCCAAACGGGATGACTTCCAGATTGATTCTGGCATCCTGCACAGCCTGAAAAACCCTCATGTGGTGTAACCAAAGAATTCAATAGCTCGCTATTGTCAAACACAGGGCTCGCAGATGCCAGGGCTTGGTTTACAGCAAACAAAGGGAGAGAGAGAAGCAGACAATATATTGACAGAACTGACACTGAGGCTGCAAGGGGTGGGCAGAAAAGGGAGGGGAGGTCAATATTACACAGGGTATGTGGTATGATAGAAATCTAAGTATTTGCAATGGGCTTAGGAAGCGCAGAAACTGCTATGATAGTAACAGTGGTTTTCTGACTTGATGGAAAATGAACACCACTACTTGAGGTGCACTTGAAAGAAGTGGCGTTTTAAATGCAGTGATGTCTGCAGAGCTCTGTGATTGAGTGTGTCTGATGGTTTGAAATGTTAAGTAATTCCATTGCAGTCAGGGTAAAAATGGTAATGAACAGCTTGGAAGAGTCTGAGTGTACTTACATGAAATGTTGAGCAATTAGCTTCTCTCTCTGCAGATGAATCCTGCAGTTTCCTTCTCATCAGCAGCAAAGTGACCTTTCAAAAACACGGAAGACACAGAAGCCAGTTCCAAAAACCTGCTTGATCTCTTGCCTGCTGATAAAGTGCATTGTAAGGATTTGGGATTTACATGGCACTGTAGACTTTGGGCTGAAGATTTTTAAACATTAACAGAAAGCTTTCTAACAGTGGGAATGTAGCCTGTTTAAGAATGGGACGTGTTATCAGCATATTCAATGTGGTAAGGAGAAAGAGGCTAAGCTCCCTGTAGCACCTGATACTATCAGCTTCTTTTCAGTTCCTTTAAAGCTCCTTTGAAAGTTCATTGTTCCGGATTTATATTCTGTACATGGCAGTCCACATGTTAAAATAAACCACATTTGTGTGTTTGGAATTGGCTGACAGTGAAAACCATATGGCTCTTGGTGCTTAAATAGCATCAGCCTGATCTGCACAGCTTATCTTTTTACTATGCATTTGAAGCAGGAGGGTTAGGAGGATGGCAATGGGATTTGAGCTGTTAGATTGTCTGGGCTGCCTGTGACATTGGCTTGTGCTCTGCACCCAGTCAAAAGGGAATAGCTGTGCTCTCAGTAAATCCACCTAAGGCATAAACGTGACTATATAATCTGTGGGGAAAAATTGATAGTAAAGTTTTAGTCAGGCTATCCTCATTGTGATATCCACATATTTGATTCATATGTGAGTGCTCCAGGAACATGGAAAAATACAACAACCTGCTGATACAGAATTTAAAAATATCAATAGTATGATGTTTTCCCTGTCAGCTTAGGCATTCATTTTTGCAGCCACTTAAACACTTGCTTGAAGTGAAGCATTTGAATGGTCTCAAGTGATAGGACCCTACATAATTTGTGAGTTTAGTCTGTGGAAAATAAAATTGTATTATTAATACCATTTATTCCCTCTGGCTATCTCAATTAATGATCGTGATTGCAAGGTTTGGTACTGATTACAGAAGAAAATGACAAAGTTTTGTGTAGATGGAAAGAGCCTGAGGTTTTGTGGAGGCAACAGATAATTTAATACTCTTCTTTCTTAGAAAAATAAGGATTTTTTGGACCACAAGAAAGTTTTGCTAGTGGTTACTGCTGGCAAGTGTCTGTGCATCACATCTGAAGCTCACAGCTGAAGTCTCCCCCCACAATGCTAAATGGATGCATGCCCTCCTTCCATTACCATTCTGGTTGCAAGCTGGTGGTGTCCCATGCAGTCTAAATGTCCTTTGCAGGTTGGAGATCTAGACACCATCTTAACCACAAGAGCCAGGGTGTGCTCATCCTGCACATCACAGCCCAGGGGTGCTGGAACTACCTGTGCACAAGGGAAGAAGTCACTGCGCTGTGCTAGCATGGAAGTACCCCAATGCTGTCACATTCCCCAGTACCATGAAAGAGTGATGGCAAATGCTCAGAGGCTTTGGGGAGCCTGTGAAGGGAGAAGTTTTGAGATTCTTCCTGCTCCAGCTGTAGCCCCCTCTTTTCTACCTGATCTGATGAAAGAGAACTGCTAAGACCTGCTGTCATGGTGATTAGATTCCTTCCATGTCAGAGCACACCCTGATGTTGCTCTTCAGACTCTGTTGCCTGTCATACACATTCCATCTTTATGTCCTTTGAGAGATGAGAAGTGCAGGATGGGGCCTGGCAAGGACACCCAGCAGTATTGTGTCAATAATCAGCCTCAGTTTTGCTTCTAGAATTCAGTGTTTACAGTTTCCCTGCCCAAAGCCACAAAGATGTCCCTGGGAATATACCAGCCTCTGTGAAGTGGCTACCCCTGAACTGCAAGGCTTTCTCATCCTGGAAGACTAAACTTGGCAGGCTGGTTGGCAGCTGCATTCAAGGTGTTCTTTTCCTGGACAGCCACAAGCTGAAAAGGGAGGAGCATGAGAGAGTGAATAACATATAGTAGAACAGATATTTAAAGGAGATAAGCTTGCAGGGGTAGGGACTATTTGGAGACATAACATAACATAACATAACATAACACAACATAACATAACCACTCTCTTCATTGAAGATATAAATTTATTTAGAAGAGAAGATGCTCATGATCTCATACACAAGGCTTTGAAGAGCATGCCCTGCTGTCTCCTACATCAGGACAAGTGTGGTCTTAATGGGAAGGGGGAGCAGGGCTGCAGAACAATGGAATGCATACCAAACCTACCCTCCATGTTCTTCCTCGAGTATGAGTGTCTTGTGAAAATTTATAATACAAATTATAATTTGTATTTATAATACAAATTACAGTGGGTTTAAGGTTCTTCACTATCAAAGATCTAAAAGCAAAATGTCTTTGTTGGCTGCCTTGAGAAGGAAAATGCTGACTCATAGGAGGAGAGATTCTGGTTGTATTTTATGAAAATATATAGTTAATGTGTATTTACAAATACATTAAGTTTATGTATACTTTAAATATACAGTTCCATCAGCAGTTTCACTGTATATCAATTAAAGCATTCTGTGAATAATGTGCAAACTGTAATATACCAAATGATAAATACCTGAATACATATCATACGTATCCAAAATACATATCTTTGATATTTTGTATTCAGTCTTTAGTAATTTGACAGTGATAAATGATCTTTCAGAATTATATTTGTGGGTTGTTTTTGGTTTTTTCACTAATATGTGATGGAGCAGGTCTCAGTGTTTTATACCTGGTCATCTCTATATCCTATGGGAAGAGTATGGAAATATGTTTGTACATATTTTTAAGGAGCAGTTAAGAGAACTTGCTCACAAAGCATTATCATTCAAAGACACATAATAATGCAAGGGAGGAAAAATGTATCTTAGAGAGTCAATTTTGTGTGTCACGGCAAATTCAGAAATTATTTTGGAGAAAATTGTTTCCCCAACAACCAAATGCAGTGAAAGGTCAAGTGTGAGGCCCAAGTGTGTCGGGGAAAGGGAATTGTGGAAGAGCAGGTGGTGGGGGATTGAGCCTGTGCTATCTTGGTCCTTAAACCTTCTGCTGCCGTGGTGGCTTCTGCCAGGGACAGGGTGTAAATCTCTCCAGATAATACACTTAACTCACCAGCCAGCATCCTAAAGCAAGGTGCTAAGGTAATTTCTCTGGTTCTCCGGCAGAGGGAATGGACACATTTTTAGGGGCCCGGTGTCTGATGTGGAACGGCTGAGGGAGCTGGGCCTGTTTGTCTGGAGAAGCCTGAGGGGACCTCGCCGATGCCGATCAGCTTCTGAAGGGAGGGCGTCAACAGGATGGACCAGGCTCTGCTCGGTCGTGCCCAGCAATGGGACAAGAGGCCATGGGCAGAAACTGAGCCCCAGGAAGTTCCATCTGAACACGGGGAAGAACTTCTTTCCCGTGCAGTGACCGGGCACTAGAAGAGATTACGCACACATGGTGCGGAGTCTCCCGCACCGGAGGCATACTGTGCCGTGTGTCCCGGGCTGTCCCTGCGGGAGCGGGGCGGTGGGAGCAGTGCCCCGCAGTGCCCCTCAGGGCCCCGCAGTGCCCCTCAAAGCCCCGCCGTGCTCCCATGGCCGCCCCATCCCGGCGGGGTTCCCTGGGCGCCGCAATCCCAGCCCACCGACCCCACCGGGGCGCGGGGCCGGCGGCGGGGAGGCGGCCAATGGTGAGCCGCCGTGCCCCGTGACGTCACCCCGGTTACATAAGGGCGGCGGGTGCCGGCGCTCCCCGGCCGTCCGGGCCCGGCCGCCCGCCCGCCGTGAGGGAGCCCAGGCGGGCCGGGGCCATGGCCGATGGCAACGCCGACTGGATGGGCTCGCTGCCGCCCGCGCTGCGCTCCCTGCCGCTCTCCAACCTCGCCATCCCGGGTAGGGCGGCGGGACGGGGTGTGCGGGGCCGGGGCTGCCCGGGCGGTGGTGGGGGAGTCGCTTCGGCCGCGGCGTCGCGTTCCCCGTAATAAAGTGCTGGGTAGAGGCTGGGGCAGGTGCCGGTGCTGAGAGGTGCCCTGTCCATCGCAGCAGAGAGCAGAGGGCTTAATCTCCCGCAAATATCGCTGTGAGACTCTAACCATTGACCTGCTGCTTTCACTGCCTGTAGAAGAGGGAGCTGTGACCGCTGGCGGCCCTCCTGAGCCTTTGCAGGTACTTTATTAAGTAAGGCTGAAGTCGGGTAGGGAGAAAGGCTCGGTTGCGTTGACCCAACAGCTAGAGGCTTATCAAATGGAAGGTCTGCCATTATCAAATGGGGCTCTGAGCAACCTGCTCGTGTGAGAAGTGTTCCTGCTCGTGTCAGGGGGCTTGATCTTCAAGCTACGTGATCTTCAGGCTTCCTTCCAACCCAGACCATTGTGTAGTACGTATTTTATAGTCTGGTTTACAATAAACTTATAAATGACGAAAACAACAGATGATCTGGAATTTACTTAGACTGATTTTCCATCTGTAAAGGGCAAAAAATGCTCTTCCTTGCAAATGTCCCTAGAGAAGATTTATGGGGTGGTTACTGTAGTTCCTTCCGATGCTGGATGTTACACTCTGGTACAGGCTTGGTTTTAGTTTTAGTGCTTTAGTTCCTCACCAGCACTTTGGATAAGTGATCTATCACACATACAGTCCCAAGTTGTGCTTGGGGAGGTTCTGGATGGGCATTAGGAGGAGTTTCTTCGTAGAAAGGGTGTTTAGACATTGGATGGGCCTGCCCAGGGAGGTTGTGGAGTCACTGTCCCTGGAGATCTTTACGGAAAGACTGAAGGTAGTGCTCAGGGCCACAGTCCAGCTGGCAAGGTGGTGGTAGGGCTTAGGTTGTGCTCTGTGATCTCAGAGTTTTCCAATCTGATTGATTCTGTGTCTATATGGCAGACATTCAGAGATACTTCTGTAGAAACAGAGTAACTTTGTATCAGAATTTAGCCCCTTCTCTAAATGCTCAAATGCCCTTGAAGCATGGTGAGAAAGGTTTGTGCACCTCTTACGCACCGACTGTTGTGTTACCTGAATCAGAACAGTTAAAATGCCAGACTTCAATCAAAAATGGTGCCCTTTCCTATCCTGACAGTAGCAAAAACATGACTCTGTTCTATTGAACAGGGAAGTGAGACAGAAAGGAAATTCAATGTTCATATAAAATTCAAATGCCGGCAGACTTTGAAACTTCTGGCAAAGAAAGGCTTCTCTGTTTTAGTGAACTAATAAATCAACTTCTTGTAGCCACTTAAAAACTGAAAGCATGCAGAATGTTACGATTTAGATTGCATTGGCTGCAGTGCTGCTGTCACTTTGAAACATCACGCAACCAGTGTTGCAGCAGAGAAAACAAATAAATGAGTGGTTGTTTCAGTAATGCCATGGTGCTTTTAAAATTGTCAATGTTTTTTTAAAAAAAAAATGCTTGCAGTATGTGTTTATTTGTGATCAAGGCTGGTACATCTCCCCACCACTTTCCCGTGTATACCTCATGCAACCTGCAAGCAGGCAAAAGATATTTGGGGTAGATTTTTGCCATTTTTTATTACTATTATTTCAGTCCAATAATTATTTTTCTGAATTATTTTGCTGGTGTTTTGGTGTTGTGCTTGACAGAGCAACCTTTTTGAGAGCTGGGGGGAATGGGTTTTGAGAGCCAGCAGGATGTGTCCTGGCAGTGTGCAATACACATTGCAGTTGAGGAATCTTTGTAGATGCTGAACAGCAATGGAGATCAGTGTTACCTTCGAAAGAGAGATGAAAGGTCAAATGAGAAGCGTTTTTATCTGTGCTTAATCCCTGTGTGTGCATATGACAGGAGTGGCCTGCTTTTGTCCATCTCACCATACATTTGTTTTCTCCCCTGGAATGATGGATTCAACTGGTTTTGACTTGTGGAGTTTATTTTCCCCCCATGCTCCTCATCATCCTTTGTACATAGGAACAGAGATAGAGCTCTAGAGGTGGAAACCTTAAATTTTTTTTTTAACCTGAAATAAATCAGCACTCAAAATCATGAAACTGTTGCTGCTTTATATTTTTTGCACTTTGAAGAATTGCAGCATTTAAAGAATAAAATTTTACCTTTTTTTTAAAGAAAATAACAAAATTATGGTATTATGGGGCTACTTAAAGTGAAAGAATTGAAAGCATACACACAAAAGAAACTTCTCAAATTTAATTTATTATGTACTACTGGGAGTGAGAAACTCCCTTGTATATTGCCCAAGATGTCTTCATAGAGTTGTTCTGCTTTGTTTGTTGCAAACCTTTTGCTTTCACAGCTGCTTGTTTTCACTGGCTTTAGAAAAGGTTGCTGTGACTTCTGGGGGTCCTTTTAAAGCTACATTATTCTACGATTCCATGAGCTATTAAATAATGGTGTGAAACATTTTACTTGATGGTAGAGAAGGTCATTCTTTCCTCAGGCCTTAGAACCAACTGACAGCAAGCAAATAATGCTGAAGATGGGTATTCACGAGGTGTATGGGGTGTTTACATGATTATTTAACTGCTCAAAATGAAGAGAGACTTTGAAAAAGTTAAGGCCCTTCTCCAAACCTTGTGTGTGATCAGTTCCCACATTTGGGCTTTTCTGTTGCTGCTGTTGGGAGAAACTCTAGCCAAAATGCTAAACCAGTATAGTCATATGCAGGGAAAAGAGATGAGGTTTCCTGTGTAATGTCATGAGCAGAGGGATCTTTTGCAATGAAAAATTGCCAAATATCAAGTAACTAAAACGTCATCAGCTTTACAAGCATGCAATATAGTCAACAAAAATAACCACTCTCAACAAGTGGTGGTGACCTTGTGTGAAAGTCTAGAGGGTTTTCTCTTAATTATATTCCAGTAATCCTCTTTGTATGTGGGTTTAAAAATGAACCCTTAAACATTTTGATTGTGGATGTGACCCTTGGCAGGGTATTGTATAGTGCTTGTTTAATTTCAAGCTGGTTTACATTAAAGAATTTTACAAAATTACAATGTGACACTTATCACTTTCCTTGGTCATCTGTTGATCTGCATCTGCTACTTTTTTATTTTTCCATGTAGAAATAGAACACAGAAATCTGGGATGCTCTCACTGATAAGCTTTCAAAGTGAATCAGCTGTTTAAAGAACTAGCTGCAGAGCCTAGTTGTTCCATGCTTGTACCTGCATCCTAATAGTTGATAGCACCATGTGCAGTTAGTACTGTTCCATTTGAAATTCTGCAGAAAGTTTTAGGAAGGCAAATATCTTGTTTACCTTGGTGCTAGAGTCTGAAGTCTCTGCATCTGAAGGTATGGCACCATTTTCCTGTTTCATCAAACTTTTACATGGCTGCTTGTATTAGAACAGGTGAAACACTTATTTTCAGTCTCCACTGTGTGAGGTCATAAGCTCATGCCTTTTGGTTTGAGACAGTAAGGTAGTCTAGCAGATGTTCACTGCCAACTATCAGTGTTTGTTTATTGAGTGTTTCATTAGTCCAGCCTCCAAGGTGCTGGATGGATGTCATGAGGAGAAGAGCAGGCAGTTGTTTTCCTTTGGATCTTGGTAATCATACATTTACTTAATCCTGTCTGGACTATTCCAGCTTTAAATATGTAAGAGCCACGATGTAGCAGGTATACTTGGAGTTTTGGATCAATCTGTATGCCTTGACTGGTTCCCAGTTCTGGTCAGGATAGCTAGCTGTGAATTTTTCCATGCTGCTGATTTTCTTTCCTTGTCTTCTGGAGAGAACATATGATGGCTTAGGTAGGGATCCACTTCTGCTTGCAGGAGAACCCCAGAGGAGTTACAGGTGTCCTTCCATAAATAACATAAGGTAATCAAAAGTGTCTTCTGTCCCCTGTCTTTTTTTCTCTCCCCCTCCAAATACAAATGAGTGTGTTCCCCAAGCTAACCTGGTGGGAAGATTTTTGTGGTGATGATGGTTTAGAGGGATTTTTATTTTTTTTTAAAGTGGTTCTTGTCAGAAAAGTTGCTTGCAACAGCTGCACAACAGAGTTGGGCAAGGCCCAGGGTGGGTGCTGGACTGTGTGGATGTCCCAAGGGAACACAAAGGGTAACCTGGTGTGTCATGGTGCTACAGATGTGGACAGGAAAGAACAACAGGTGGAATGACTATATGTAGAATAAATGGGTGATTGTTTTCTTTCACATAGTTTGGCTGAAACAAAGGCTATTAATAAAACCTAAGCTCAGTTGGGGAACAATTAATTTGAATCTGAACTAAGTTGTTTGATAGAAGTCACTGAAGAAGAGAACTAAAGATGGAAGATCTGGGAAAAGTAAAAATGTTTTACTTAAGCACTTTGAAATGTGATACTAAAAAAAAAACAAAACCTTACACCAATGTTTTTTTCCTAGAGTGTAAGATTTCTTTTATAAAATTTTGAAGTAAAGATGTTTCTGTTGTATTGTGTTGGTATATCTAAGGCTGATTTGAAACAGTAAGGAACCTTTTGCCACCAGAAGTCAGTTTTTCAGCCACTGGTACTCCTAGAGCCAAATGTTACACTCAGCAGAGTGCTCTGCTGCTGTGGAACATGCAGGCAGGGCAGGCTGCCTTTCCCGGGAGAGGTGGGCAGCTCTCCTCCTGTGGCTTCTGATGGTATGCAGGGCCTCCTCTGTCATCTTCTAGTGATCCCAGCTGGTGGTTCTCACTTCCTCAGAATGCATGTGGAAGGCTGGCCAGGATTTCATTTCTAAGTCAGGCAGAGCTTTGGGAATGTGGAGCCATACCTGTCAGCATCAGGTTGGACAACTGCTGAGGGGTTTCCTGTGGGATGATGGGTTGTAGGTAGCCAGAGCTGACAGAAAAAAATGGGGTTCACAGTTCCAGAAACATTTTTTAACAGAGAAAATCATATTGACCTGAATATAGCCAGAACAAACCATATTGGAGACTCAGAACAGTTGGTGTCTTCAGTTTGACTGTTCACCAATCCCCAAGGAGAGATGTGTCCTTGCTTTTCTAAAATAGTAAATCTTTGCTGTTCCTAACTTTAGCATAGTCAAGCTGCCTAATTGCCCCCTATGAAACACTCTTGACTTTCCAGCCAACTTTTTAGTGTAATAACTTTGCATAGTTTTTTCATGGTAGTGTCATTATGACTAGCCCAAAACTTGCCACAGTACAGTATGCCACTCTATTTGATTGTAATAGCAACTCTCAAATATTTTTAGAGGCTGTTAAACTATTTGGACTGTTACACTGATGAGAACACTTGATGGAAGTTGTTCCACTATTCCTAAGTAACCAATATTCCTTTTGTATGTCACTCTGTGAGGAACTAATCTAGCAGGCACTGGGTCTGTGCTGGAGTTCCCCTGAAAAGCCAGTCTTAGGGCTTCTCTTTTTAAAAAACATCTGTCATCTGTTTAGCCAAAACCAAATTTACTTTTGAAATGCTGCAAAATTTTCTTCAGACAGTATACAAAGGTCCTAATCTATTTTTTTTTTAATCTGGAAAAATTTTCTTTCAGTTACTTGTTAAAATGTGTACCCTGGAGAGGGACTTAAGTCTGTCTGGTAAATAACTCTGGTAAAATGTCTTCAACTTGACTGTTCACTGATCTCCAAGGAGAGATGTAAATGGTAAATGAGTGCAGAACATGCCAAAGTTTTTACTTCAAATAGAGAAAACTAGACATAATGTTGATATAAATGGCTATTGCTCTTGTTCCATGTAGTGAAATTTGTTTGCGTGCTTTTCCAGCAAAGATGCTAAAAGAGGGAAAAGTACCATGTAATAAAAATTTCTCTAGAGCCTTCTCAGAAGAGAATGAAACCTTGGTCCACTCAAGTTATGAATGGTCACAGAAGAGGAGTTTAGGACTCTAAGCTGAAAGGGTTTTTTCTTTTTGGGTATGTGGATCCAGTCAGGCTTTGAAATGGTAGAGATGTGGTATGTCTTTCTTGCATTCCCATTGCAGACAGCTGAGATTGTTGATAAAAGTGAATTCATTGCTAAATGACCTTAAGCTTCAATGGCAATAACTCCAACCAGTGCCAAAAGGATTTCTCCTGGCTGGAAAGAAAAGCAAACTACTCTGTGACATTGGGTCTGACAGTTTTAGGTTGTCTTTAAGCTCTTGCATCCCATTGCACTGCCTGAAAGGGGCAGTGGGGAAAATCAGGGTAGTTCTTTGATAGAGAGGGAGTTTTCCTAAGAGGATTTGGTCTGTACTAGGATTTGTCTTTCTTAATGGAAATGCATTAAGAATATCTAAAGGATTATTATAGGTTTCTTAAAATATACTCATCTCTATAGTTTTAGATAACTGATTATCAATAGGATGTTTCTTATTTCTGCCTTATCTCCTTTTGCTGGACAAGTTAGTATGAACTATTCGATTTGCTTTTCATTTGTGATGAACTTTTAAGATGTTAATCTTCTAATAAGAAAATCTGGATTGTTAATGACCTGAATCCTGAGGACTTCTAGACTTTGAGAGCCACTTTTGCTTATTCCGTTTTCCCCTCAGTTTTGGCACCCATAGGACATCTGGTTTAAAAGAACATTAGTGGGATAGCTTTGACTCTCTAGCACTTAGATCCGATGTTTTTGGAACTTGATTACTGTCCTTCTGCCCACCTTGGCTGTGTAATACCTGCCGTGCTGTGTCATGTGCAGTGGTTTGTAATGTGTGGGGAATGTACTTTGTCTAGTGAGCAAAGCTTGTGCTAAGAAGTTTAGCGTCACTAGAGCTGGGGTGATTCTTTGGTCATAGGTGACCCTGTAATGCATTTAAGGGATGAGTGTGTTTTTTTGACCTTGCTTCTTAGCTTCATGTTGTGTTAAACATCTGTTTCTTGCAATTTTTGTCCTGCTAGTATTCTGTTCATATGAAGATCAATCCAACTTAGTCAGATCTGTTTAAGCTTACTGACAGCACACTTGTCTGCCCTTGTGCTTTCATGTATTGCTTCTTGGTTGGCCAGATGTATGCAGAAAGTGTCTTGAGCTGTTGCTTCTGACTAGTCCACAGCCTAGCAATATGCTAGGAGACATGCTTGTATCCAAATAAACCCATTAGTTTTTGGAGTGATTGGCAGTGCACAGGTTATGTTCTATGTTGGAAGATCTCTGCGCTTTGCGTGTTGTATAGTCATATGTTTAGTGTTCCGTGAAGGTAAATTTACAAGGGCTTGGTGACATGATGCTAATCCCTGTCCCTCTGCTGCAGCTGTATTTGCAGGAAGTATTATGTGGAAACAAAAGATAATACCAAGTGAATCATAGAGAATAGAGAATCATAGAATATGCTGAGTTGGAATGGACCCACAGGATCAAGTCCAGCTGCTGGCCCTGCACAGGACACCCTCAAGAATCACACCCTGTGCCTGAGAGCATTGTCCAAACACTCCTTGAAACTTGGACAGGCTTGGTACTGTGACCACTTCCCTATTCCAGTGTTTAGCAATGATATGGGTGAAGAACTTTCTCCCAAGATCCAATGAAAGCCTGCTCACTCGGCTTTGTGCTGTTTCCTCGAGTCCTGTCACTGGTCATGAGAGTGAAGAGCTATAACTGGTATTTGTTGACAGTGGAGGCTTGATAACATTCTGTTGATGACTGTCATTTGTTTCAGCTCCACCATGGGTTACTTTGACTATCTATGAGTAAGTAGCATGACAGATAATTATACTGGGAAGTTAGATTTTACTGCAGATGTGATGATAAAAGACTGCTGTCTAACAATTAGTACAAAGGCTTCAACAAAAGTCACCCTGAACACTGAAATACAATCTGTTTAACATAAGAATTAAATTGAAAAGTGAGCTGTTTAACATACAATTAACTTGAGGCATTAGTATAAGCAGGAGAAAAAAAAGATATTTTAAGATATGAATGAAATTCAATCCACAGTTGCAATTACTGGGATAAAATTGAGGTCGATGCATAATTTTAAGTCTTGACATCTGGAAGATACCTATATAATATTATTCTAACTATAACACAGCCTGTGATAGTTAAATATCTGGGCGTTTTATGGCATGTGACTTCTTTCCTTGAAGCTGTTAGTCTTTGTCAGATGAAAAAAATGAAACTGAAATAAAGCTGCCAGTTGATTAGCAGTCACCTAATTTTTGTTTTTGAATGTGCAGTCTCTTTTATGTAATTAATTAATGCTTAAATGTAATGCTTGGTGCTTCCTGTTGCACATTTTACCCAGTTGGAAGCAATTGTCAAATCACCATCTCGTCCTTGTATTTCCTGTGCCTGACTTGGTTTTGGGAAGGGCTGAGCACCAGACTGATGCCATGTCACTAGGGCAGCTCAGTAAGGTTTGCAGTCTGAACACTAATCTGGTCTCATCTACAGTAAGTCCATGTCCTTCACATGCAGGAACATGTTTTGAGGCGGTTCAGGCTGGGGTTCTGGCCTCTCCTTACTTAAAGGACAATGAAGACAAAATTTCTTGGTTTTTCTCTGCCTTTTGACTTATCAGTGGGTGAGGTGGAGGTTATAAATACCTAGTCTTGTTAGTTGCTTTGTCTACAATCAACAGGTTTAAGGAATAGCTTTACTTAATAGGGTGTTATTTATATTTAAGTTGTTAATTATTGTGTGAAATGTCTTGCTTCAATTATTCTTGAGGTTGTTTTATTCCCCAAGAGAAGTACTCAGCATAATTTGAGGCAATGCTCATTATTTGTGTAGTGGGGAGCAACAGATGGTGAAGGATTTTTTACAGATGGAGAAGACTTTACAGTGTATGTTGCTATGAGAGTTTTGTGGTTCTTGCTCTGTCCAGGAGCTGCCAGCCTTGCTGCTGTCACTGCGCAGTGTCCAAGTACCTTCACACATCCTTGTGTTAGATGTGAATTGACAATCTGCTTAGCAGCTCCTACACTGACCTCCTGAAAAAATGGGGCTGGTCTGCTCCATTCTTGCAGTGTAGGCTTTGCCCTTTGCCTCTGAAGTTTTACAGATTTGGGTTGGTTTAGGTTATGCTTTTTCAGAAAGAAATCATGCTGGATCACATGTATCAGCAACCAGGTTGGCTCCTGACATAGCAACAGAATGGCAAGACTTTTTATGAGTTCAGGGAGAGAGCAAAGGAGAGCAGGGATTATTTTGACATCATGATGCAATCAGCTTAGCATGTACTTAACATCACAGCTAAGCTATATTAAACGGCAGTGCCTGAGCTGGTAGTGTATCACAGTGATCTTAAATTAAAGAAGGGCCTGGTGGATGATGTGAGGCTTTACCTTGCTGTTACCCCACAGCCTCACAAGTATCCAGTGCTGTTGCTGCAGGGTTTCAGTTTGGGTTTTTTTACTCTTACCAGAGTCAAAACATTGTGGGTCCAGGTTTGGCCTAGATATTGGTGACTGGCCTTTTTAAATGACCACTGAAGACCTGATTGAAATCTGCTGTCTTTCCAGACTCAGTATTGATCATAGAATGATTGACAGAATTGGTGATGCTCCACTGCCCTCCTTAGAAGGTGATGTGCTACCAACAGTGAAAAGGCGAATATATTTTGCAAATGCTTCAACTCATGTTCTGCTTGGTTATATCCAGGTGTACTTGTTGACTTCAATGTAGGAGGGAAGCTCCATTTCCTAGGCTTTTAGCAGAGCCATGGGGCAGGAGTTAATAGGATCTTCTCTAACTATAGAAGCATGTCACATATAGTTCAGTTGGCTGTTAAGGAGTGCAGTTTTTAAATTATGTGTTGAAAAAGTTGCAATGTGCTGACTTATTTGGGGGTTTTTTGATATTGCTTTCTAGTGCTAGGCTCTAAATAGAATTTGGTTGTGATAGTGCAGGGAGAAAATTTGCCCTTTGTATCTTAAAAGAGCCTTGTAAGTGACAAACTACAAAGGAAAGACTTTTCTAGCTGTAAAGTGAATGATCAGAATTAGGAAAACAAGTTGTTTTTTGGTTCAGATTTACTTGGACATTTCTGAGGTGACAACAATATATTAGTGGCCATACAAAATTCTCATTCCTATGTAAGTCAGATTTATCAGTCTGAGGGAGCGTAATGGTGCAAGTGATTGCTATAGGTCTCAAGGATGCTGCACTGTCAGTTAAAATGAAAATATTTCTTATGTCATTAATTTGATGTTAAACCATCTTCCACAGTGACCTAAACAGAAGAAAAAATAAAAATTGATAGAACTAAGAGCTAGGAAAAAACAAAACAAAAAACACAACCAGATGCAAGATTTTGTGCAGAGTGATTAATTCCAAGGTAGAAGGCAAGCCCCTTGTGATTAAAGTCTACTTTGCAAATATTGTAGAAGCTTGAATGACTCATTCTGCTGTACAGGGAGGTAGATGAAGCTCAAATATCTGTAAACTACAGTTTGAAACATCATATGGCTTCTGGAATGTCTTCACTAGATGTTTGCTCTTTTTTTTGGCGAGTTAGATGTTTGGAGATGGGGAAAAAAAAATACCTAGATGTCACTCCACAACTGACAGCCGCTGTGTGATGTATTTACTGGGACAGGTACTAACGCGCTGCTTAAGCTGGCATCTTTGGCACTTCACTTCTGTCCAGAAGACTGAATGGAAAGCCATAACAGAGACACACTTTTACAAATGCTGTGAGGAAGTCATGGAGAATTGGTCAGAATTAGTTTTAGTGTTCATTTGTAAAGCTTGAACACTTAACTTTCACACTACCTGCTCAGTGGTTTTAAGTTAGTTGGAATCCATGGAAACAGAGTGCACTTAAGGTTATTGAGAAGTGATGTTTAGTTTATGCAGTCTGTTCTTTCATCTGGATTAAAAATGCCAACAAGATAATCCAATTGCGATCATAATCTTGTTTGTAGCTCTGATCTTGCATCACAGGAAATGCATCAGTGTTCAAGTGAGCACTGGTTCACAAATAAAAGATTTGGATAAAGGAGACTGTATGAATGCCTCAGATGTTATCTTGAGGATGAATATGACAAATAGGGATTTTAAAGAGTTGCAGACTGAGGTAGAGGGGGAAATTCAAGAAAAGCATGGTCCTAGAAGCAGGGATGAGCATGCAGGAATGTAAAACACAAGTGCCAGCAGCATGGTGCCTGGTCACTGTACCCTGTGGCAGCTGGAAAATGAGCTGCTTGGGTGAAGATGCTTTCTCTGTACTTCAGCAAGTGGGTCCACAGGTTGCAGCTGGGATTTGGCTTAAAGGGCAAACTCTTTGCTCCTGTCCTGAAGACAAAGGTTAGCAAGGGCTGTTTGAGCTCCCCATAGTGTTTTTGCTGGCTGGAGCTTCACAAGGAGGATGAGCCTGGAGCAGCTACAGCTTCTTAGCTAGATTGCTGGTGCCTGGTGAAAATGATTAGAAACCCTTGGTAAACCCCAATCTGTGGTGGATCAGCTTCTGACAGGCTTTGCTTTATGCTGTTCTGGTACAGTGCAGACCAAGATACACTGCCTTTTCACACTCCTTGTTCTGTTACTGACTTGGCTAAGGTAGGAATATTACATTTACTCTGAAGCTTTTTTTTTTTATTTGGCATTTTATTACTATGTAGGTTTTTTATTCCCCATTTACTACTGAGTTTTCAATTGGAGGTTTTCCTAATAAATAAAAACTTTATGTTGGAGATGCAGTTGCTCTGCCAAGGTACACATTGTGTTACAGGAGCTTTTTTGGATGTGCATTATTTTGGTAGGGACTGGTGATTTTGATTGCTGGTTGTAGTTTTGTTTGTTTTTTCTTTTTGAGTTTGCTCTTCACCATGCCTTTGGTCACTCAAAAGCATGCCAGGTAAAAGACATGTTCATGAAATTGTTTAACAGGAGCTTGGTATCTATCCACACTGTGATGTGTTCAATTGTTCCACCTCCAAGTCCAGCCAGTCATTGCCCACTGGTCAAACTACTAATCACTTATCTGCCATCTCAGGGCTAAAGTGAGATGTGCAGGTGAGGCAGGTGCAGACCCCTCAATCCATTATGTGGTTAAAGATACCTGTTCCAAGATGTTTGGCGTATAAGGTTACAGTTGCACTTACCAGGTAGAAATAAAGTCTCAGATTCTTAAAATTAATCTGGAGTCTAATCCTAAATCAGTCATATGCCAGGCTCTGAGAAAGCTGTGGGGGTTGATTTCTAGTTTGTAAAGAAAGGAATGAAGGAAGTTTAGAAGGAAGTTTCCCTTTACCACAGATGTTTGTTCTGTGGTGTTCAGAGAGCATTGAAATTCAGAGCTTGTGCAAGAAAGCAGTTCAAACTGAGAAGTTTAAGCTTAGCTCTTGTTATACTGTCAGGGCAAAGTAAGGTGTAAAGGATAGTTTGAAAGACTTACATGTGAGCATAACACTTCTGCACCCCTGTCATACATGTAGGACTTTGTTCAGTTTTCAGGGCATGCAGGTATATGTGTTCTGGGAGAGTCAGTTTTTCTAAAATTATTTTTTCTTGGCTTTTCTTTCTAGGGTCACATGATTCTTTCAGCTACTGGGTTGATGAGAAATCTCCTGTGGGACCAGACCAAGCAAAAGCCATCAAACGTTTGGCCAGAATTTCCTTGGTTAGAAAGATCATGAAGAAATGGTCAGTGACTCAAAATTTGACTTTCAAAGAGCAGTTGGAAGGTGGGATCCGCTACTTTGATCTTCGTGTGTCTTCCAAACCTGGGGAAATAGGCCAAGAGATTTACTTCATACATGGCTTGTTTGGCATCAAAGTATGGGATGGGCTGAAGGAGATGAACAGTTTTCTTGAGCAGCACCCCAAGGAAGTAATCTTCTTGGATTTCAATCATTTCTATGCCATGGATGACAGCCATCACCGCTTCTTGATCAACAGGATCCACTCAGCATTTGAATCCAAACTTTGTTGTGTTGAATGTGTAGAATACGTGACATTACTGTACATGTGGGAGAAGAAACACCAGGTAGGGAAAGGATGTTTAATATTTTTCAAACCCAAATTGTTAAGATTTTAAAGAGACAAGCTGGGTGTAGCTCCCACTCACAGGTATTGGACCAAGGATGCTGCTGATGGTCAAGTTAAAAGCCTACTAGGGCCTCATCTACGTAGTGTGCATATTTTTCTCCATTTACATGCTGCTGTGTATCCCCTCATCCATGGTGTGGCCAGTCTGTCATGCTCCAAACACATGTGTTAAATAATTAAACTATAGTGTCCTTAGAGCCTTGTGCTCTTCACAAAGGGTTTTCCCTTCTGGAAGGGTGTTGAGATGAAAAACAAGGGATGGGACCATGGTGCTATGTAAGATGATTTTTTGCTCAAGTAAGCCAGATAAGATACTGGTCGTGAAGGTGCGAGATTTGGAGAGGAGCAACAAGTCAGCCATAGCTCAAGGTAGGCATGGGTTTCTTCTTCACAGCAATATATAACATTTTGGTCCAATAAACAGTTAAAACTTGTTTCTACTTAATAGCGCATCTCCTTTGCTTAATTCTGCTGCACTGTGTCTGTCTTTTAGCCAGCGAACTGATAGGTCACATACCCACACACACCTCTATTATAGCTTCCAGATCCTTGTCCTACCCTAAAAGTCACATTATTACAGTTTAAACTTCTCACTATTTTATCTAATATAATTTCTCACCTGCTTAAGGCATATTCTTACTTAAAATTATAGGAATGTAAGTTTATAATTTTTCTACTTAATGTTTGTGTATCTTTATCACTACATTAACCCAAGCTCTTTCTAAGGCTGCAGATTGAACCCTCCAGCATCTGTGGAAGTTTCTATTTTTCCATTTCTCACAGAAGGGCATGTAGTGCAGACTTGCCCTTGGTGAGGGTTTGATTAACTGTTGTCATTGTGGCCAGTGTGGAGCATATAAGCTTTAGCATGACTAAAGGTATGGACTGAATTTCTTACCTCCTCTGCAGCCATCCAGATCTGCAGAGGTGAGGTTAATGCCTCTTCTCTGTGCTAACTGTTCCTCTAGGTTCACAAAAACTGAGAACAGAAAAGGGTTTCAGCAGCAGCACGTAATTCTTAAACTGGAAATGAGGCTTTGAGGAATCATTCTGAACTGGTGCTGTCAATGCTAAGGTTCAAGATGAATCTCTTGTAAATGTGGGTGTTAGTAAAAAGCTTTGTGCTGTAGAGAAGCACCTTACAAGGTATTAGCTTTGGATTTGACAGTTTGCTGACAGCAGGACTGGCTTTGGTTTCTCGTGCAGGGAGTATGAGCACGATGCCAGTATGTCAGTCATGTGCCAATCAGCCCAGCACACTTTACCCTCTTAGTAGGAGGTAATCAGAAGATGGGAGGAGTGCTAACTAAAATCCTTAACTTCAAGTACAGATACAGTGTTTTCTGGCAGTAAGAAGTTGCAATGCATTTAAGCCGAGTTCTTTAAATGACAGAGGCAACTTGTCATTTTAAACTGATGACTCGTAAAGCCTGAAGCAGTCCTGTCCTCAAAGCAGAACAAAATAATCTCCATCTCCTTTGGCAGCAGTGCAACAAATATACTAACACTCCTGACTAAAGAGCAACTTGTTTTTGTTTGGTTCTCTTCACTGCTGTGCTAGCTGCAGCAGTACTATATGAACATAAACTAATGTAGCAGCCTGTTCAAATAAAAATTTAGTAATTGAATTTTTGTTTTTTCTTGTTTGTTCCGTTAGGTTCTTATATTTTACCACCACCCTTTGTATCAGGAATATCCCTTCCTGTGGCCAGGTAATAAAATGCCAGCACCATGGGCTAATACAACTAATGTGCACAAACTGCTACAGTTCCTGGAGACCACACTTGGGGAACGAAGTCGTTACGGGACTTTCCACGTATCTCAAGCAATTCTTACACCTCGAGTGAAAACAATTGCATGGCATCTAATTCGTGGTCTGAAGAACACCCTTGTTCTTAGGTAAGGACTTGTCTTGATTTTCTCAGTTCTTTAACACGTCTCATGTTGAAAGAGGCACTGAGCAAGCAAGAAATTAGGAGATGTTTGCTTAGGCTTGCTGAAAGCACGCCGTTTTGCTCAGTATTGTTGTTCATGAGCAATAGTTGCAATCTTTAAAAATAAAGAGTTAGTGTAAATAATAAAGTAACATGTGTTTCCTGGTAATTGGAACTTTTTCTGAATGTGATATGATTTTGTAAAATGTAGGATGGATGTGTGGCTTCAAACCAATAATTCATTTCAAACTGGCTGAAGTTGACTTTAGTGGGGTGAAAAGAGCTTGTGCCACAGAGGAAAATCGCTTATTTCTGGACATGGTTTTGCATTTGTCGATACAAATGTTTCAGTAACTTCAGTAATGGCCAGAGGTATATGACCATGGGCAGTATTTTACCTTGTATTTTTAAGGGGCAAGGGGATGGTTTTCCAAAAATTAAATTCACCGTTTGACTTTTTTTAATACCCCTGTATTAAAATTGTACAGTTAATTTTCCTGTGAGTAAGGTCACTGTAAGAGGGTTTTGCTTTGATCAGCACAGAGTGCCAGTGATTTTTAACAGCATGACCAGGAGAGTTCCATATGATTTATTTTATGGAATTATCAACTTGTAGCTCATTTGCTAAAAATTACCAGAACTGTAAAAGTCCTCTTGGATATTAGGAAGAAATTCTTCACTGTGAGAGTGGTGAGGCCCTGGTACAGGTAGCCTAGAGAACTTGTGGATGTCCCATTCCCTGGAAGTGTTCAAGGCCACACTGGGTCAGGCTCTGAGCAACCTGGTCTAGTGGAAGGTGTCCCTGCAAACGGCAGGGGCTGTTTGACTGCCGTGATATTTAAGGTCCTTTCCAGCCGAGGCCCTCGGTGATTCTGTGAATAAGAAAATCGGCGGTTCGGTACAAATCGCGGGATTTCCTGTCCCGTTCCTGTTTAGAGGCGTCGGTCGGGCACAAGCCGGGTGAATGCCGGTGAATGCCGCTGCTCTGGGCTGCGCTGTCGGGGCGGCGCTCGGCACCAGGTGGCGCTGGGGGCCCGCGAGTGCGGGGTCCTGCGGGCCGGCAGCGCCCAGGCGGGCGGGACTCCTGGGCCAAAGCTACCGAAGGATCGCTGCGTTCCGGGGAATGGGCGAGCAGCTCCCTTTCGAGGGATTCCTGGCACAGCTCTGTGCTCTAAGCCACCGTATTAGCGGGAAGCCTGCCTTCAGTCCATCCCTTTCCCTCATCTTTACCACTTGTTTGCAATTAAACCACAAGTTGCAAATAGGTTCTGCTGTTTGCATAAGCACGACTATTTGTGTAGTCATTTGCACAAGCTAGCTGATACGCAAATCTGTCGCACAGTTTGATGTAGATGCCTGCCTTCTTGTAGGAAAATTTTGCCCTCAATTTGAATATTTAAGTGTTCATGAGCTCTGCTAAAGGAGACTTGCAACAAGTCACACTTACCTGACTGAAGTCTGTTGCATCCCTTGGCAGTAATTATGCCTTCACTCATAGTTTTTCATAATTTTTTTTTAATTGTCCTGATGCAGCAGGAGTGGTGTGTCTTTAAGTTTTTTGTTTGTTTTTTTTTTTTTT
Source organism: Parus major (assembly GCF_001522545.3). Lineage (NCBI taxonomy): Eukaryota > Metazoa > Chordata > Aves > Passeriformes > Paridae > Parus > Parus major. Next base: position 97,857,436 of record NC_031768.1, read on the forward strand.
CTCTTCATCATCCTGTTAGCTAATTTGCTAGCCTACCATCTTCTCAAATAATGTATATATGTTACAGCACTAATCTAAACAATGCTAACATAGTCATTTGTGTCAACTGCTGAAAAGCATGGTGTTTCATCTTAGAGTGCAAGAAAGCTAGTGCAGATTCCTGACTTGCACTGTGTCCAAGAAATTACTTGACATTTTTCTCATGGTAGAATTTCTAATTTGATTTGGCTCAGTTCCTGACACACCTCTCCTTTATCCAGTTACAGTGATGTATAGCAGGATGTTCAACCCCTATGGAAGTTCATTCTAGGTTTGGATTCCCTGACCCCATTGCTCTGAGTGGGTCTGGAGGCTGGAGAGAGTTTGGGAGAAATGCAGTGTGCTGCCTCCAACAACTTTTTTCCTGCCCACCCTGAGGCAAGGAGAAGGGCAAGGGAACATCTTGGGCCAGGTATAACCTTGCTTTGTGTTACACTGGTCTGCTGTGAAATTGAGAGTTTGACAATAAAGTGTGCTTGGGTGAAAACAAACCACAGTGGAGAAAGTTGCAGTGCAGTGTTAAATCCTGAAGCACAGACTGCCCAGTGAATTTAGAGGGCTTTTGTATGCCTGCTAGTTTGGATTGTTGGCTGACCAATATACCTGTTTAATAGCCAGTGACCAAGTGCTGTGTTAAGCACTCATCTCATCAGCCAGTTGAATTTAGGGTGACAGCCAGGCTCTGATCACAAATATGAGATAATATATTTTGTAAACAGCATGTTGTGTTTGAAATTAGAGTATGAATAGAAAAGTGCCTCTTTTTTCTTTTTTTAATATTTATTTATTTTAATTTTCTTTGTTTCATTTTCTTTAGGAACCTGCCCATGATTTTGAATTGGGTGAAAGCACAGAAGCCTGGTGTTATGGGTGTTAACATAATTACATCAGACTTTGTGGAGCTGGTTGACTTTGCTGCTACAGTTATTGCATTGAACGACCTCCTTTTGGAAGATGATGAATCTGCAACTTAAATCCTGATTGCTGTGTCCCACTTGTGTTCCTTAGTGGACATCTGTGAACTATGCTAAATGTTTTACTTGTCAAGTGAAACCTATTGTAATCTCTTTATGAAAAAATGTTTCCTAGAGGAAACGTGGCAAAACTTCACATACAGCCAGGTCCTTTCTCCTGGAGTGGTGTGGAGCTGAGTGAGCTGAGTGCTGTGTGAGTGCTGCTGTGTCAGTCTGTCTGTCTGTGAGTGCTCTGTTTGGCTGAGCTGTGCACACATCTGCTGCTGACAGGGGCTGGCCTCTGGAGCAGATATACCCCATTGTGGTGCACATCTCCCTGGTGACGGCGTGCCCAGCGCGCCTGTGTATCCATCCTGCCCGCTTCCCATGGCCAGGGCTCGCTCCAGGGATTGCTCCTGATCCCATGGCATTGTTCCTGGGCCACCTCTGGCATAGCTGGGCTCAGCTGGAGGCTGCTGCTCTGTTCATTATGCTGTTTTAGACACTACCTCTGACTTACTTGAAGAGACAATACTGCTGTTGTTCAGGTGGAAGCTGCTAATGCTGCATTAAATATCAAAACTGTCCTTTGGGCCTGAGAGGTGAAGGCTTGGCACAATCTTTCTTCTCAACCTCTGTTTTATTTTATTACTTCAATACATTAATTGCAACTGTTTTTAAGTGTATTTTTTTTTGGCATTAATTTGGAGAATATTTCAGTCTTATTTTGTGGATTATAACTGAAGTCTGAATTCCTGTTTCCTGTGACATATAGGAAACATTCATTTTCCTGAATTCCTGGGACATTTAGGAAGCTACAGCATAACCTTTCTCTTTTACCTGTTGGTAACCTGTTGGTTTACTTGGAGTTTTTGAGTCAATTAAATTTTTCTTTTCTCTCACCCAGGTGTCTTACTTAGCCTTCCCATCTTACTCTGGGAGGAGATGGGCTAAGTATGGGCTTGCTTGATATTCAGAGAACTGTACCTGACAGGGACTGCTCAAAGCCCAAATATTGGATCACTGTGATTTGTGATGGGACAGTGAATTCTGCAGTCAGACCTGAAAATTGTGCTTGTAGACAGAGAGCCACACCTATTAAGGGAGAAATTTCTCCAGCCTTCACCTGCTTGTGATAGAGTAAGCAATAATCACACAAGCACAGGCTGATGTTAGTACTGCTTCTTTCTTTAGTCATACTTATTTTGTGCTGGTTCACAATGAAATGTGACTGTGTGTGTTTGAGCCAATGGTCAAACATATGTTGGTACTTATCAGCACTTAATTTACTAGCTGATAATATCCTATGGTCTGATTTACCTTCATTGTTTTATTTTTTTTAAAAAATGCACAAAAAGGACTGATTAGCAGACACTTCTCTGCTCAATCATCTTCCTGAAGCAACTATTGGTGCACTAATTATCCGGTGATTATGAATTTGTATTTATCTCCAAGCTTATTTATTATAGAATGGATTGTCTTTATACGTATTTAATTCAAAGGAAAACATTTATGTACAGGTTTATTATTTATTTTGATGTTTTATCCTGTATCTGCCATTATGGTCTGACAGCTGTGAAAAATCCCAGCTTTCTTTGCTTGTCACAACTCAGGAGAAATGTAAAGGTTTGCAAATCTTCTCTGTGAACCTTGGCCGAGTTCAGAGCAGACTGTAATCTGATTTATCTGTTGTTTGCCTGGCTTTCATTAGAGTTCCTTGAATTTTTTTAACTGAATCGTTTCTCTAAGGGAGTTGGGGGTGGGGGCAGTGCTGTCACACACTGTCTTTCTCCTTTCCACTTGTGTCTCAGTGATAAAGGGACTAGTCCCAAAAATCAGGGTTTGGGAACTATGTTCAAATTTGTTTTAATACTTCCTTTTAAAACCACAGCAGAAGGTTTTTATTGGATTTGGTGCTTTTCTTCTTGTTGATGAAACCATCAGAACCTGTTCTGAACAGTTCTGTTCAGTCTGCAAGTTTATTTAAAATACCTGGATTTTCCTTAGCTGACTTTTATGTTTATTTTACTACTACTTTACTCATGGCCCCAGCTGAAACTCCATGTGGATTTGGTTTTGGTGGTTTCCTTCTACAAATTGTCTTGGTGCTCAGAGCTCAGCTGGGTGTTAACACCAAAGTTGTGGGTTTGTTCCCAGTATGGGCCATTCATTTAAGAGCTGGATTCATTACCCTTATGGGTTCCTTCCAGCTCAGAATATTCTGTGATTCTCTAACTTGGCTTGAATACCAGTGAGGCAGAAATAATACTTTGCAAGGTTCCCTGCAGAACTGGAAGACAAAGCAAGGTGAAGTGAGTATGGTGTTTGTACTTGACCCTTAATATGTTTTCTACTATATATATATATCTGCCTCAAAAGAGATTTATTTGGCTTAGCCAATATTTGTATTGTGTGTGCACAGTAATGACTTATTAGTCCTTCTGCTGTATTTATTTAAATAGAGATGGGATGGGCTTGGGGCTTTTGTTAGATGTTTTTAAGTGCAAACTCAGAAGTTTAACATATTTGCTGTTAGTTCACACCTGAAACATGCTGGGTGTTAAGAATGTTAGCAGAGGGAAAAGAAATGGAAAATAGATTTAGTACTAATGGTGAAGTATATGGGGAAGGGAAACATTTCTGTAAGTTTGGCCTGTCAGAAGAGACCTGAGTGTCATTTCAGAGCAGGGCTTGGTGGTGTGCTTCCAGTGTGAGCAATCTGACAGTCCTAAATGGTGAGTTGGGCAGTTGGCAGGTAACACTTGTCTATGACATGACATCTCCCTTGGCTTCCTACTGTGGGCAGCTTTCATGCTGGTGTTTAGAATTGGTCCTAGGGTTGTCTGAAACCACCCTAAGCAATATGAACTACCTTTCATCTATTCTGTTACACAGAGAAAAGCTATCCATATAATGGGCTTATCTTGCTTACTCAACACCAAAACATATCCAGACTTCCTCATGCTTTGCAAAATTGAGCTCATCCAGGCTTGGACTTTGGGCTGTGGATTCCATTTTCTAGCATTACAAAATTAAAAGGTGAGCTAGGCAGGAAGGGAGGATCAAGGAAGTAGGGCAGTAGTTTGCATCCAGTGCCCACATGGAAGGTGTGGCAATGCTTAGCCCAGTTCTGGGCAGCAGAATGGAGCAGGTCTGGCAGGTGAGTGACAGCACTGCAGCTCACACTTGCTTGGCCAAGTCTGGCCCCTGAGAGCAGCAAATAACAGCCTGCAAGGTCAGCTTGAGAATAAAGATGTGTGTGAGCACAGGAGAAGGTGGGGGGGTTCTTACAGTTGATGTAGATGCTCATCTGGTGTATACAGTGGTTTTAGTCTTGCTTGTATATCCCCAAAGCACTAGAGTTCACTTTTAAGTTGGCTGGGAAGAAAACCTCCCCAGAGGAATGGTTCTGACCCCTTGACCATTTGGTAGGTTCTGGGAGAGGAGAAGGCAGAAAATGAGCAGCTGCTTGAGGCAAAGTACTTAAACTGGGTATTCTTGAATAATTGCACATATAGTTTGTTATTACAGATTCAGGTTAGTTACACACTGTTTTATGACTGTTGTTTCCCTTCCTGGTGTGCAGTCCCTCCTGAATGCTAAGCACACTGGTGGCATTCCTCTTCTCACACTGATTGCTGCTGTGTGCCATTTAAAGGCATATTTGAGGCACAGTAGACCTCTGTGTGTATCCCTGATGGGAAGTAGTAGATGTTTGTTATGGAGCATCTACGAGTTTTTAGCCTCTTACTGTGTCCCACAGGTGGAAACAAAAAGCAGTTAGTACTAGATATTGCACACTGACAATCATTTGGCTTTTACTTGGGGCCTACTGTCACAATGTACTGAACTGCATAGGGAAATGGTGGAGTCACCATCTGTGGAAGTGTTCAAAAACGTGTGGATATGGCACTTGAGGATATAGTGTAGTAATGAAAACACCACTGCTGGACTTGATGGTCTTGGAGGTCTTGCCCAACCTTAACAATTCTGTGATTCAGAATAGAAATGCTGCAAAAAGGCCCATATTCTGTTAAACAGTCTCTTTGAAGGAAAGAATAATAGGGAAATGGTGTCTTTGCTCCTAGCACATGCTGGGTTTTGCTGTTGTTGGTACTGACTTAGCTGAATGTTGGAGTTTAAAAAGCACCTGAACTGTAAGGTGCCTTTTAAACTCCACTTTTGAGCAGGGATTTTGTCTCAAACAGGAGCAGGACTTCTGCCAAGATGCTCATCTCTTCTCATCTACTAAGCCTTTGGAAATACTTTCTTTGCTTACCTGTCTGAGGTGTCAGAGTTCATCGATGCATCATTTAGCAGACCAGGGTTTAGGACATAGAGGACATGGATATTTTGATTTAGAATTGGGTTACCTATGGAAGTCTGAGCATGTGTGACTTGATGTTTACTTGAATATGCAGTATTTAATATGACATTCATATGCTGTTTTCATAAGACTTTCATCTTGACTTGAACACATAGCTCCCAGTCCCTAATGAGCAAACTTTTTGGTCAGAGGACCACTGTTTGGGACAAAACTTCAGGTAAATTTTCAATGCTTGTTAAAGCACAGAGAAATTGTCTAATGTGGGGAACAGAACTGACTCAAAAAATTATCTGAATTATTGATCAGGTGTAAATGCAGTCCTTTTGGCAATGAAAAATAAGACTTCTTTTTTCTTCTTTGACAAATTCTTATTCCAGCTTTGGTTTATAGCTCAACAGATGGGTAGAAGAGCCAGAGCATATGGTGAAGAGCAAATAAATTTTATGCTAAGGACATGTATGTAGGACTAACTGTGGTAAGAGTATGGTGATTTACTTAATGACACCTTTAATGGTAATCCTATCAGCTCTTTGGTTTAGGTTGTTAAATCAGTCTCTGTTTTGCATTAAAAATAATAAGTCCCACTAATTCAATACATCTGTTCTGTTGAAGTGTGTTTACTTCTGTATGCATATTTATTTCTTTACAAGTCTCACCAAGTAAACTGTTAATTGTAGGGACTGGAATAGGAATGTCAACTTTAGAACTGTGTGCTGAATCTGCTTATACTTTATATCCCTGAATATTTATGCATTGTGTTGTCCATTTAAACAGTACTTACCCTTTGTTAGATCTGTCATACCATCTACACTGAACTGCAGCGTATTCTTAATTTTGAAGGAAGTGCTGATCAGCACATCCTATATAAAAATAATTTAGATGGTTCTTTGATTTTTCTCAATGTCAAATATATTTTCCAGATTTTTTTTTATTTTATTTATACTCTGAAGGGTGCAGAGGAGACCAGGTGAAGGGGAGTTACCAATTCTCAGTATTTATTTTGTGCAGTCTGTCTCCCAGCAGTTTGTGCTTTCCCCACCTGTCTGATTCAGTTTTGGGAAACCAGGATGCCTCATCTGCAGTCTCAGCTGCAGATAAATTTGGGGTTTACATCTGTTTCTTCTGCTTTATATCATTGGAGGTTTTAATCCAGAAAATAATAAAAATAAAATAAAACTTGAACTAATCATCTTTGCTGTGTGTTCTGTACTGCTGACTGCTTTGATACATGATGATTACATAGTGAGTCAGCTAACATCAGTTGAGCTCGGTCGCTTCTCTGGTGCAGAATGGTGTCATTGAAGGTTGGTGGGGGGTTTTTGTGAGGTGCTGCATCTTGCTGCACTTGTGTCCCCTGAGTAGGCAGACCCAAACAACATCCTTATTTTTAGGATGTGCTGACAACTTCTCAGTGCAAGTTGCAGTGCAAAGTGATTCGAAATCAGTGTGTGCTTGCACTTGTGTGTACACACAGCAAACATCTTTTGCACTGGGACAAAAGCATGGCCAAAATCCATGGATCCAGTTCTGTCCTGGAAGGCAAGTACAACTTCTGTGCAGCCTCTACTGCTGTAATACAGGTGGTGAAGCTCCATTGTAATACCTGATCAGGAAACAAAGCATTGTTAATGATTCCTAGAGCGTGTGCTAATGTCGGATGTTTGTAACCCAGTGAGATCAAACACACCGTTCTTTTGGGTTGTTTTCAGTGTGCATGTCTGGAAGATGTGGGAGTACTGGGGGTGGGGAGAGGGAGAGAATGGATGGCCCTGCTTCCCTCATAATTTTAGGCAGTGGTAAATGAGGAGAAGCTATCTGTAGATATTTTTTTTTCAATCCCAAAGTTAGAGCTGGGAATTCTGAGCTTAATCACTACCTGTTGTCTCAGACCTCGAAGTAGGTGTTTGCAAACCAGCCTTCATTAGCAGTGACTCACACAAAGCTAACAATTGGTGTCAGTAATGTCTGCAATGTGCTGTAGGCAGGGAGTGTGCCAGTATTTTTTTCAGAATATACCTCTGCAATACGAATCTAGTGATTGGCATAAGCTGCCAGTGTGTAAAAAGTTGATGGTTAAATAGCTTGGAGTGGCACTGAGGCTTACACACACACCCCCACCCCCATATACCGTTTGCCCAGGCCAGGAAAATTATGTACCTTAGAAGGTACAAGAATGAGTCTGATTTCATCATATTGCTTCCCCAGGGGATTTAATGGAGATTTTTTATTTTTTTTTTTTCAGTCTGTGTGCCTTTAGCAATGCTGGACAAGGTCACACATGTATATACATGCACATATATGCATGAAGTAAATGGTTATTTTGAAAGTGTGCAATGGGACTGCAAAAACTAGAAGCACTTTCTGTGAGAAATTTATGCACGCCCTTTATCCTGAGTTTCGCTGTTGCCACAAACCTGTGATTAGCTGCTCAAACAGAACCATTCCTGAATTGTGTGTGTCTTACTATTTCCCTCTTAGGGGATGCTGCTGAACCTGCATGCAGCATTTTTAGCTGTGGAGGATAAAACTCTTCCTTGCTGTCTGAAGGACAGCCAGTTTGGAGCCTGGTGTATGCTGCCAGCAGCTCTAGTTCCACGTCTAGCTGGAAGGTGAGCAAAATGCTGGCAGGCTCTGGAGCTGACTAATGGTAATGTCACTGATTCTTCTCATCAGTGAGGTGACACACCAGGCACTTGCATTAGACTAGAAGAGCATTTGACCAAAAAGCCTCTCTCAATTTAAATGTGCTAAGTGGGGTCAGTTTATCATGCTCTTGGGTGAGTAGATGCTGGAAAAAGAAACCAAGTGAATTTTGAACTTCTGCTGGTTAGTGAGCCCAGCTGCTCTTCCTGGGGATCAGGGTTTGATCCACTCATCTCATTGTGCCGCTGCCTGAAGTCAAGACAAAGTGTATTCTTCTGAAAAGATGGTGAGTGTGACCAGGATCATTAACAGGTAACTTGTTGTATGGGTAAGCTGTTAATACAATCACACTGAAAGTCAGCTTTCCCTCAGTTTAGGGATTTGTTTAAAATAAAAGCAAAATTTGGTTAGAGTAGAAAACAGCTTGTTGTTTTTGTTCTTTCTTGTGTATCTCTTATCTGCAGTAGAAATAAAAATACTTTGGTGGAAGAACTTTGGGAGGGTGCAGAAGTCTGCTCAGGGGAGAAGCTACTGTTGTACACATAACTCTGTAGGTTTATATCTGCAGGTTCAACAAAGATTTGGCCTCAGAGTCACTACTGTTCCTTTCAGCAGCCAGTGAGAATGCATGCCCATGGTAGGACTGCTTACATGGCCAACTTTGTGGATTAAAGCTTCCAACATAATCTGTGGGCTGAAATTGCATATGGCTTTAAATTGGGTAGTGCTTCAGAGAGGTGAATGCTTCTTGTGTCTGCTTCGAGTTTATTTTTGTTCTCTATAGTTTAAAAGTAAAACAATCCCATTTGTTGCAAGATATGATTTCTTAGCCTGGCTTCTAACCTAAAATTGGTGCAAGGGTAATCTTTTGCAGCCTTATCTGTAGTGGGAAGTTCATTGGTGGAAGAATGGAAGCAACTGACAGTACCTTAGGCACTAGAGCATCAAGGGAGCTTAGCTGGTAGCTGCATAAAGTGGGAAATGTATGGTACAATGCCAGCACAGACTGTCCCTTGATGATTGAGGCAGATGGATAAACCTTTAAAAGAGTTCTGGTGGCTCAGGAGATGCTGGACAATGTGTTGGTCTTCATGCAAAGGCTTGCAGGTTTCAGTGAAATGGCATAAAAGCTTGGCTGGTGTGTGCAAAGCCCAGATGGTATCTCATGCTTGGGTTTGAAAGGATATTTTCTGTTTGACCAGAGTTGCTGGTGCCTTTGTTGTTTCATCTCTGTTATAATCATGAGGAAATTTTGATATGGTTTGTGCAGATGGTGCTTGGGTGGCTCAGCAGAGGGACAGGCTGACCCCTCACTTTACTGTGGGACAGCACCTTGCCACTTGAGGTATGTTTGCAACTCTGATACCAAATTCCTCTTGGACTGGACATTTGTGAATGCAAAATACAGAAGAAATTGAGAGCAGAGTTATTTTTATCATGTTGCTTCTTGCAAATGCTATCTAAGAAAGGGAAAACAAAACAGCCTAGGAGCTGTTTCTCCCTGCATCAAAGTCATCCTTTGATTGGGTGGAGAAAAACACATTGTTTATTTGGTGATGTCTGTGTAAATGAGAATTAAAGGTGGTAAAAATATTTTTCTTGAATTTTTATACTGAACATTGACTTTTCATTTTGTTCATGGTGACTGAGCAAAGCGTTGGGTTTTGGTATTCCTGGGTTTTCTTCCAGCTTGAAATTGCAAAACCTAAAATCACAAATGCAAGAAAGAAACAAAAACCATCCAGAGAGGCTGAAGCAGTGGAAATGGAGGAGGAAAGGTATGCAGCAGTGATAGTGCTGTAACTTGCCCTTTGGAACAGAAAATAAAGCTCTTGGTTTGGAACGCTTTTATTTTGAGACAGAACAAATTATTACACCAAGTTCATTCTTTGAACCACATCCAGTACAAAGTTCATTTGATACATTAACTGCAGTTCCACATTTGCAAATATGCTGAATTGGATTTGATTGCATCTTTTGAAAGGCTACACTGGCAGCAAATAAAATGTGCCAGGTGCTTCTCCTGAGAAGAATAACAATTTCTAGTATTTCAGCCTAAATATCTCAAATGCCAACAGTTTTGGTTCTTTTTCTCTATTTCTGCTTTTTTTGAAGAACTGTGACTTGAACTCTCTGAAGCATTAGAAGCAGCCAACTCATGCTTGTGACAGTGGATAGTGTTAGAAAATGTGCTTTGGTCATTGCCCAAACAAAAAATAAAGAAGTGTGTACTGCAAAGATAATCCCCTTTGGCCCTCTATCAATGTGTCTTGAAAAATGTCCTTAGTACCAGGGTTGTCTGAGGTTCAGTGACACCTGGGGCTGTCTCAGCAGGCTGACTCCTTTGCTGCACACCACAGCTGTGTACAGAGTGATGAACTGGTATTTCTCAAGGCTGGTTTTCCCCTGTCTGCTGGCTATGTTCACCGGGCAGGCAAGCACAGTGCCGGCAAAAGCACTTGAAGCCAGACATATCCTTCCAGGCTTTAAGATACAGAATGAATCTGAAACTCAGTTCTTGAAATGTGTCCACAAAGGAAGAGCAAGGCTGCTGCAAGAAGAGTTTACATTAGCAGAGTCTATGTAATTTGGAGGATCCTAGACATTCCTATCAAGTAATTGCTTGTTTACACAGTACTAGTTCTGGGAAAAGTTGTGGTGGTGCCAGATTGGAAGAGTGAATTTGGATTGTTCAGCCTGGAAACTAGAAGGCTTGGGGTGACCTAATTGTGGCCTTCCAGTACTCAAAGGGAATCTCTGAGAAAGATGGAAAGGAACTTTGTACAACATGTAGTGACAGGACAAGGGGGAGATGACTTGAAACTGCCGGTAGGTTTACATTAGAGGCTAGGGAGAAATTCTTTACTGTGAGGGTGGTGAGGCTCTGGCTCCCCAGAGAAGCTGTGGCTGCCCCATCCCTGCAAGTGTTCAAGGTCAGGTTCAATGAGGCTTTGAGCAACCTGGTCTAGTGGAAGGTGTCCCTGCCTGTGGCAGGGGGACTTGGAACTCAATGTGCTTTAAGGTCCCTTCTACCCCAAGCCATTGTATGATCTTTATATCACCTGGATTTCGTGCACAAAGGAGATTGCTTTCTCAGATGGTTATTTTACTGTCATCTCCTGGAAAGATTTACTAAAAACTAAATTACTAAAAAAATTGCTTATTGTTTATGGCAAGGTTGTAATTATCTAGTTTAGATGTCTTCTTGCATTTATTGCCAAGAACAAGAACTCTTAAGTAGCTTAATTTCCTTTCCTCCTGTCTTTAGGCTAAGTTTGTTCCCATTCCAAGGCTGAAGGATAATGTAGGCAGCATTAATAAATGTACCAGGGAACTGGCTTCTCAAGATCAGGATTATAGTGCAATTTTGTTTATCCAAAACTGAAATGAGAGACTTGGCCAGTGAATTTGTTCTCTGTTCTGTTACAATCCTGTGACTCTTGGGGCAAAAGAGGCTGTTAGAGCAAGGATTTTAGCAGAGACTGAGGAAAACAGCTGAAAATCAAGCTTCCAGAGAAGACTGGAATACCCAGTAAACCTATGTGCTTTTGTAGATGGCTAACAAGCAATCAGCTTGAAATCCTTGTTTTCCTGCCCCACTAGCTGTGAGTGGTTGGTTGGGGCACTTTAGAAAAGATGAGAAGAAAAATCCTTCTCACTATCCTTATACATACTGAAATGCACTGTTTAGTAGACACATCTGTGCTGCTGTCCCTCCTGCTTCTCAGGGGCCATGGGCTGCCAGAGGCCCAGGCTCACCAGGGTGTCCCAGGTGCCTACCATGTGTTCTGTTGTTGTTGATGTTCCTGGGACCTTGCTTTGGGGCCGGTCTGGCTTTAGCGGTTGTCACACACCCTTTGTGCCCGTGGAATGGATTTCTTTCATCGGTCTCAAGCCTTGCCAAAACTACAAAACATTTTGGAAGTGGCAAACAGAAAAACCTGTGTTATTATGTTTGTGTAGAAGAAAACAGTGACTGCCTTCTCATATGCTGCAAATGACAGTGGTGATCATTGTGCCTGCTGAGATGACAGAGGTGTTGCATAATGTATGTTCATTAAAGCCTGAGGAACACTCCTGCTCCAGTGCTGAGGAAATCCATAGCTAGACACAGGCACTAGTCTGAGCAGACCGAAACCAAACTCCCACATACAGACTCAAGAACACCCTCTGTGAAATGCTGGGGTGCTGTCTCACCTGGCTCTTCCTGTGACACACCTCCCTGGGGAATTCGGACCTCCAGGGTCAAATTTAGACTCAAGCATGTGTTTTGAGATACCATCTCTACTATTTTAGGGCACCACACCTTATTCTTCTTTTCTTTAAGGCTCCTGGATGTGGTACTACAGAGGAATGAGCACACACTACCTGCTGGCCTATCTCAAGCTCATGCTTAGACCTCTGTCTCACTTCGATCAGAGTCAATCTTCTCTGTCCAGCAAGTGTCATCACTGATGCTGGTGCAGTTCCTTTCCTAACTCAAAGGTAGCTGGCATGTGTAGCCGTGTCCCACAACAGACTTCAATGAGGTAGGGCTTTCTGGCTCCAAGCTGAGACAGACTGACTGGGTTTTTTCCAGATCTGATTGGTCTAGGAATAGTGTTGAAAGTTGCTTTTTAGTTTCAAAACACTTAGCCATCATTCTAAATTATTAGCATTGGCAAGATGCCACCAAGCGGGACAGAGTCCAGTTCTGGCAAGGTGGTAGAACTGCTCTCTTAAGTGGTTTTTATTGAATAACAACCACAAAAGACCACCTAGTACTCATCCAGGTTTTTCCTCCTGATATGATGGGAGCAGGATGTATAAATAGCATTGGGTCTGAGGGAAATGTGGGCTCTTCTCTCCCATGCTTTTCTTTTTCATGTGTGCCAAGTTAAGGAAGAAGAGAATTCAGAAAATGAAAGGAATTCTCATTTCACTTTTCCCCTTGCTTGTTTTAAAGTGCCAAAGTCAGAAACGGGTACCTTAACATGTCTTCTGTTTATTACTTCATGACACACTTCTTTGTGATTTTGATACGTGGAGAGGGAACATCCTTCCCCAGGGGTATTTTGGACTCCTGTTATTGTATTTTGCTGATGTTTGTAAAACTCCATTTGCTATTCTGTCTGTTAGTTGTTCTGTTTCAACACACCTTTAGCTGACCTATGCTCCAGAGAACTGTTGAACATTGCAGGCATGCTTGAGGAAGGAAACTGATATTCCTTTCAACTTGGAGTGCAGCACTCCCTGGAGTGACAGAAGGAGCAGTAGAAGTGCTGTGGGTGGTGCTAAACTGGTTTGGAGAGAGCTGGGAACGGCATGAAGTGTGGAACAAAAAACTTTATACTGTGATGGGATGGATAAGTTAACATCTAGGTGCTGGAAGATGTCAGACTTTGTTTTGTGGGGGTGCTGGAGCTTTAAAACATTGTGGGCTGTAGAAGGAGCACTTTGGAAAGTCTTTGAGCCCCAGCAATGCCTTTGCCTTGGAGAAGGCACAGGAGAAGGTCGCCAGAGATGGTTAATAAAGCTTTAGCTGCTGAGCTCACTAAACATTCTTCCAGTTCAATGGCCTATGCAGAATGATGTGTTTAGTCAATGTTTAATTCCTAAGCAACAAATGGTGATTGTCATACTAGAAGGCACTTGTGGTGTTGACTGAAGCAATGGAGGCCAAGGATTAAAAAGGTCGTGCAGGGAGATCACTTTGGCAGCCTCAAAGCTCTCACCTCTAGGTCAGGTCCCTTCTCAGCAGGAGAAAACAAGGAGAAGTTCATGCTGCCTTAAGGCCAAAAAAGGTTTTCCAGTTGGAAAACAAAACTAGTTGTTTAAAAAAAAAAAAAAAATTGGCTGTAGGAAATAAAACAAAGGGAAATGTGAACTGTGGTTAGCTGGGGGGAGGCAGGGGAAAGCAGGAAATTAAGAGGCATTTACTCTTTCCCTGGTGATGGGAGGGCAGGAGTGGAACATGTAGCTGGTCAGCAGAGGCAGGCTGTGACTGACAGCAGGAGGGGAATTGGGCAGCAGCTTTTGAGGAGGTTGAGGGCTGCTTGAATAGTCCAGACCTGGAGAAGAGATGAGAGAGGACTGCAAACAATGACTTCATGGAGCAGGAAAAGACCTGGATGCCATGTCAGGCAGAAAACTCAAGAAACTTTCTTGTTGAATGAGTCAGAAATGAGAAGTGCCCTCTCAGTTGAGAGCCTCTAACCCTGTCTCACCTTCAGCCTTCTCCAAGATCTGATTGCCAAGGCCTGGCCCCTGGGCTCTGAGCAGCTACCAGGGTTGTTTATCTCCAAGCCTGTCCTGGTTTAGTCTGAAGCTCCTTTATCCAAGGATTCTGTTAACTCAGGCTTCAAGGGGGGAGTGGGGATCTAGGCATGTGACATTCCTGCCTCATACGAAACTAGCTCAAAGCATGTAAAGTTTACAAATCTGTTTCTAAAGTTTGGCCCAGGCCAATGGGACTGCTTTGCTGTTTCCTACATATAGCAGTTCACTTCTGTATCAGTGCTAGGAGGATTGGGATTATTTGTCCTTTAATGTTCTTTATTTTCCATGTTTTATGCATCAACATGCGTAATAGCAATTATTTTGTGCTTTTCCAATTCTGCTGGGTTACATGGGGATTTTTGTGATAAGACAGACAAAGGGAAAGTGCTGTTCAAACCACTGCACTTTCCAGGTTGTGACTCAGTCTTTGGGATTGCTTTGTCTTAAAGATAGAGCTATAACCAATTTTTTTTTGCTAGGCTGTTACTGAGTCTGGATGTGTGTAATGCAGACCAGAGTTCTGCTTCAGTTTTAGAAGATTAGGGCAAGGTTGAGTAGATTTTCTTTGATCTACCAAGACCTCCACTGCTGATCTACTAAGAGGGCAAGACTGCAAGCTAACACAAGGGCTTACTTGTGGCTAGGACACAGTACTTCTTCCATACTGGATATTGACTCCAGCACTTATTTACTGGGCACCAGGAATAAGTTTTTGCCCATGCAATTTCCAGCTGTAAGATGGGTTTAGTTCTAAATCACTGATCTGTGATGATTTCCATCATGACAATGATTAGTTTTGCTGATGAGTTGATGGTTTTATAAACATGTAGGGCAGCTCTGCAAAAGTCATTGTTTATGACGTAGTTGCTGCTTTTCCTTTTCAAGTTTCATGCTGTTTACCTTGAGAATGAAGAATGAATGCTGTATAAAAGTGGCATGTTCTATGAGGCAGTATAACTTTGCTCAGACTGTTAGCAGGGCTGAGCTGTTCCAGCCATAAGGGTGCACATTCCAAAGCAATTAGAACAGTTTCATAAGTAAATACTGCTCAGCAGCTGATAAAATGCCTTTCAGATGTCTTTGCAAAATAGATTCAGGTGACCAGCAAAGAACTACTTTCTTTAATCTTTGCACTCAAATGTGAAAATACTTATTTTGATTCTTAACAGCTTTTTCATTTAAAAATTGCTGTGAATTGAAAGCAGTTCATCTCTCTCATTGAAATACCCTGCAACTGAGTCACAGGAAAAAGAAATGGTGACAATCATGGATTCCCCACCCTATGTGTTTCATCAGGGTCTCTGCCCTCTCTGAGCATAACCACATATTGAAATCATTTGATGCTTGGCTTACTGTGAGTATAAAAACTTCTAGGGAGGAGGAAGAACAAGTGGGAGGGTGGAAACAAAAAAAAAAAAAAAAAAGAAAAGGATTTCCTCTGCCTATAAACTGGTGTACGAAATTGCAATTCATCTGGGAAACTGAAGCCTGTTTTCTGCTTAGAACAAGCATGGTTTCAAGCTGCAGCACTGATTCCCAAACTTCTCAGGCCAGCTTTTACCCATATTGTCCCTTGTCATAGAGCTTTGACTTCCCAACCTCAGCACAGGGCTGTGGTCTCCAGGCCCCTTTGCAGGCCCACAGCTTTCTGTATTTCCAGCTGCCCCTGCCCTAGGGCACTCTGTGGGTAAATGCATAGGATGTTGGCCATTATGTACTCCAAGACCAAAGCTAATGATCTTTTTACAGAACCATTCTCTCAGAAACTAAACAAAACAGTCTTTTAGATGCAGATTTGCTTTTCTCTTCTGTTACTTTTGTTTTCCTTTCTTTACTATCTTTTATACCTCTTGGCTAGTGTTACTTTCTGCAGATTGTTTCCTTTTTTTGAATCATAAAATAGTGTGAGTTGGAAGGGACCTTTAAAGGCCATCTACTAAAAAAACCCTGGAATAAGCAGGGGCATTCTCAACCAGACCAGGTTGCTCAGAGACCTGTCTAGACTAATCTGGAATGTTTCCAAGAATGAGGCATCCACCACTGTTCTGGGCAACCTGCTCCAGTGCTTTATCACACTCATTATAAAAAACCTGCTCTTTATAGCTAATCTAAATCAGCCTTCTTCTCATATAAAACCATCACCCCTCATCCTATCACAATAGCCCCTGCTAAAAAGTTTGTCTTTATCTTTCTTATAATCGGAGAATCATCAAGGCTGGAAGAGAACTCTACGATTATCAAGTCCAACCATTAACCCAGCCCTGCTATGCCCCTTTAAGCACTGAAAAGCTGCTGTAACAAGAGCCACCTACTCCCATGAAGAACAACCACAACTCTTTTTGCTTATCCTCACAGGAGCAGTGCTCCAGCCTTTAGATCACCTTCATGGCTCCTCTGGATCCACTCCACCAGGCCCATGTTGTTTCTGTGCTGAAGTCCACATGGCTGCTTTGTGAAGGATGGCTAGAACCCTATGGAGGCAAAGGGTTTTTCAAACACTTTTGTGTCTGGAGAGTGTTGTTGTGATGAGTTGCACAAGAAGGCAGGCAGGAGGGAAGGCAGGACACTCACTGGAAACTCCAGCAAGGATGAAGGAGGCCAAAAATGTGAAGTAGGGCTGAGTGCTGAGCCTGAGGGGTTGTAGAGAGTGGAGGTGGGCCTCAAGCAGAGACAGCCGAAGTTAAGCCTGGACAGTGCATGAGCCAAACCCTAAATCTGTTTGCTTTGACTGGGTAACTTAAGACCTGCATTTGGACACTGTGGCCAAGCCCTGGCCAAGCATATGGAGCTTTAGCCTGTGTGAGTATGAGGAAGAAATAATCAGCTTTGGCAGTCTAAGTCCCAAGCCTGTCATATAAGCACACTCTGAACTTTAAACCTGTGTGTAGCCCTGTTTCCACTACAGCATTTGAAAATGTGTCCTCACTCCAATCCTTCACCCTGATGAAGAAAACAGAATTTATAAAGAAGATTTTAAGCATAAAGTTGTCTTTTGTTCTGTGGTGTAGTGGAGCACACAGATAGTAATCATACACAAAGATCTATTTAATTTCATTTACTCCAGTTAGCAGAAGTAGAACTAGCATTGGCTCGGGTTTTTTTGTGTGTTTGTGTGTCGGTCTTGTTCTGTTTTGATGTGGTTTTCCTGGGGATGATTGTATGTGATGAGGTAGGATGAGAATTGTCAGTCAAAGAACTGGCTTGGCAGTTTTCTGTGGATATCCAGGAGGTTGCTAATGGCATGTATCTGGAAAGGTTCCAGATATGATCAACTGTCAGAAGATATTTCTCCTGACTCTTGCCCAGACACTTTCCTCCCCTTGCTACCCCTTCAAGCTTTCTTCCAGAACAGCACCTCATACTTATACTTGGTAAAGCTCATTTCTGCTAGAAACCTTGGCCAGCTCTGCAGCCTGATGGGATATCCAGGTAAGTCATATCCACTTTTTATCTTCCCTGCCTCCCAAATCTAAATATAAAAATCTGTGTTTCCGTGTGGTTTTTCTTTTATAATCCCATGTTAAACTAAATAGGGAATCCTGTTGATTATGCTGTGCAATCTTATTTATGGCATGATTGTCTTCCTCAGCTAGACTCAGCTTTTTTAAAATAAAAAACAACAAACCAAGTATTTCCAGAATGAGGTGACTAAAGCTTTCCAATGCCTCTGCGACCTTCAGTTCACAAGAAGTGTCCTGATCCTGGTTTGCTGTGAGTTAAAACCTAAACAAAATCATTAGGTCAGCCTTACTTCCACCGCTGATCTCCACTACGTTAGAGCCAAAGGAGCAAATTTTACCTGGATTATTTACCTGGAAGAGCTTTAAAGACCTTCTTCAGTTTGGAAACCTTGTGGAAAAAGTAAGAGGAAGCTTCTATAATTTTACATTTAGTTTCAAGCTGGAGTCAGAGTTTTCATAGTATTTTCTGGCTTTGGTTTGGAAAGGGAGCTGCTTTGGCCATCGGCCAGCTGGCACGGGGTAACTTTCAGCCCTCCCCGTGGAGCCCTGCTCTCTGCAGGTCAGCAGCTGAGCCACAAAGTCTGGCCACAGGAGGGTTGGGTCCTGGCCAACTTGGCATGCTCAGCTCTGCTGGGTAAGGATGGAGCAGGCCAAGAACTGAACCTCTGGGAATCGGGGAGAGAGCCTGTAAGGAGCCTACCTCTGCCTCCCTTGGGAGGGTGCTGCTGCTTCACACCAGCATCAGTGTGACCAGAAGGAGGTGTCTCCATCATTCAGGACTGGATGGGAGGATTTCTAGGTCTCTGTTTCCTAATCCCACACTAAGAGGAACAGGGTTGAAATCTGCAGCAAAATTAGCTCTGAGTCTTACACCTCTGAGCGATATTCACTCTTAAAAAGAATTTAAAAGTCCTGTCATTGTTCTTAAAATCCAGGTGTTCTTACCTGTTTCAAAGCTTCCAAGTGGTTGGCATTACCAGCAGAAGTCCTATATGTGGTCCCATGTGATGAACAATGTGATTCACCTGCAGAGGAGGAACTTCCTATAGAAACATAGAATGGTTCTGGTTGGAAGGGACCTTAAAGATAATTGAGTTTTAACAGCTGTGCTATAGGTAGGGATGCCACCCACTAGACCTTGCTGCTCAGGTCCCCATCCAAGGTGGCCTTGAACCCTTCAGTAGATGGGACAACTTCCTCAGGCAGCCTGTTCCAGTGCCTTGCCACTCTTACAGATAACAATTTCTTCTTAATGTCTAATTTAAACCTTCCCTCTTTCAATTTAAACCATTGCCCCTTGTCCTGCCACTATCTGCCCATATAAAAACTCCCTCTTTTTTATAAGCCTCCATAAGGTACTGCAAGAATGCAATGAGGTGTCCCTTGAGGCCTTATCTTCTCCAGGCTAAACAGCCCCAGCTCTCTCAGCCTGTCTTTGTAGGAGAGGTGCTTTTATCATCTTCATGACCCTCCTCTGGATTTGCTCCAACAGGCCAATGCCTTTCCTGCTCTGGGTCCCCAAAAGCTGGGTGCTCCCACCCCAGGTAGGGTCTCAAAAGGGGAGAATCCTCTCCCTTGACCTGCTGGCCAGGCTGCTTTGGATGCAGTTCAGGATGTATTTGGCTTTCTGGACTGTGAGAGCACATTGCCAGGTCATGTCCAGATTTTTGTCCAAGTCCTTCTCCACAGGGCTGTTCTCAATGATTACTTCTTCCAGTCTGTGTTTCTGTCTGGGATTGCCCAATCTCCATCACTTGAAACCTGGATGGTCCTGCTGGATCAATGTTGCTGTTTTGTCCATCACTGCAGGCCACAGTCTTGACCTCAGGTACAAAAGTGTGGTGAGGTCTGCAGCTTTACAAGTCTGAATGTGGTCACCTGGGCTAAACCTGGCCCGTGTTCCTTGTGCCTTGAATGCAAAAGGTAAATCTTTCTCACTTTCAAACTTGTTGGTTTTCCACTTTGGTATGTTTCTGTTTGAATTGTTTCCTGTGAAAGAGAATGTTAAAAGCTGCTCTTTCACCTTTAATTTGGTAAAGTAGGCTGAGTGCTGCTAATATGACAATGCTTAAAGGGATTAGGTAGCACATTAACAGTTTCAGTTGCTAATCTCCAGTACAATATAGAGGTTTGGAAGGGAATAACTGCTTCTCCCTAGTGACTTTCAATTATTTGTTCTGCATGGATACAGGTATTCCCTCAGTCTCTGCAGAAGGCTGCAGAAGCAGTGTTCAGAGGTAACAAATGGTGTGATGCTTCCACAAAAATTGGTAGTCAGCTGAGGTGCTGAGTTAGCATTAAAATCATCCTATGGAAGACCACTGGTCATGATCAAAAATATAAAATGCTTCATGCCATGACAATGTCTTCACCTCTCAGGGAAACCAAGAGCAGCTTCTCAGTCACACAAGGCCCATGATACCTAATCACTTCTCATTATTAAGTTAGAACAAATAGCAAAAATCAATTTCTTCTGAGTTTCTGCTTTCACTTCCAGCTTGATGAAAAATCTGTGCTTCCCACACCCCCTTGAATTTGATCCTTGCATGCATGATCTACATGGTGTTACTTTACACTTCTCTCTGTAAAGCTAATAACTTGGGCATGCACATTTTCCAGCTGGGATGGTAGGAAACTGCTCATTTTCCCCATGTCCCAGATGCTTTTAGTTTCAATGCATAATGATAGTGGGGATCTTGAATCTCTATGTTCCTGTGGAACAGCTGCCTGCTGCTCAGATGGCAGCTCCCAAAGCAGAGTGCCGGAGAGCAAGATGCATTTGTGGTGGAGGATGGACAGAGGAAAACAAAATCAGAGTTCTCTCCCTAAAGAAGCCTTTGCAAAGGTGTTTACATGTTGACACAAATTATTCATCCCATCTCTTCTGCCTTAAATGTGTAGTATGTTTTTTTCCATTAGAGAAACAGACATCTCTGGCTACTCCTTCTGAAGGAAGGTAGTAAAGTTCAGTAGGAAGCCAGAATTATGTAACCTGCTGGATTCCCTCTCATGTGCATTTCAGAATAGTGCTTGCCTGTAATCTGGAGAATGTCCAATCAATATCTCTTAGTGAATTGCACCATTTTTATTTTGGGTGAAGCTCTAACACTCTTTTCATCAGTATTGTTTTCCTGATCTCAGCCACGGTCTCCTACTACTTCATCTCCCTAAAGCTCACTTGTGTTCCAAAATACTTCATCGGAAATTAAGTATTCAGGAAAAAGATAAAATAAGGCCTTGCAGCACCTTCTGGTGTTTAACAAAAGGTTAACAAATGCAAAAATGGCTCCTGAAAGCTGTGGGCAACTTCAGGCCAGGTTTGCATTTTTCAAATTCTTGCTTTACCTTATTTGGCCATGCAAAATGGGATCCAGCAGTCCCCAGGGATTTGGCTGCACAGAGATTGGGCTTTGTTAAGAAGAAAGTATGTGTTTTTTCCTTGGGAGACACATGGCTAAATATGGGCTGTGTTAATAACAAACGAGTCTGTTTGCTGGCAGAGTTACAGATTCCCAATGTCCTTCAAGTTAAAAAGGCAGGCACACAGCAGCTCTCTAGCATCGAGCTTTGACTTTGATGGGACTGTATTGAAAGGTGGGGGAGTGGAGGGATGTGCCAACATCAACAGTCATGGACCTTGTCCTGATTTTAGTGGGAAGTAGTTTGGGAACAAGACAGCTGCAGTTGTCTAAAACAACTTGAAATGAAACCAGAACAGAGAATCAGAGTTCAGTGATGTTTGTGAGCTGAGACTATATGTCATCTTTTCTTCTTCTTTTGCAAAATTTTTCTTTTTATTTTAATTGTCTTTCCTGTGAACAATTCATCTGAAAAATGCAAGTAGGTAAAACAATCTGGCCAAATAATATGCATAGTTTTAGGGAGTAAATATTGACTTAGTATCAGATATTGGTCAAGTGATATGTTTGAGGTGTGCCCTATAAAATGTAGCTCTTGGGACAGGAGTGGTATCAGATCAAAAACCTCTGCTGACTGCAGGTTTTATTTACCTATTCACAAGGGTTCACCTCAGTGCTTTCTTGGGCATGAAACCTGTTGATGTTTGGCCTGAGGTGAAGAGTGTAAAGTGGACAGCAGTGGAGAAGTACGGATGTATTAAAGTATGTGTTGCATAAAGCAGTAATTATATAAGCACTTTTAAAAAAAGCCAACAAATTGAAGAACTCTTGCAGGAACAGGGGGAGTCACAGGCAGTCAGGGAGCTATCAGGACCAAGGCAGATGTCAGGAAAAAGGTGTAAGTAGTTAAACAGCTCCTAAGGTTTACGTGGGCACTGCTGATGGGACAATATCAGCTAGATCCTCTTGCTAGTTGAGCAGTTTTAGCTCTTCAGAAATGATTACAGGCCAAAATCCTTACAGATGATTCTCTGCTCACAAAAACAAAGCCTAGACCAACCCAACTTAAAAAAAAGGCCAAAAAAAACCAGTGAAAGTGTAACTTTTCTATTAAGTGCAACTTGAGGCCAATCATGAAGGAAAGGCAGAGAGGGTAGGTCCCTTCCCCCTGAGACTTTGATTAGGAACATGCTACATTTCAAGCTCCGTCACTTCACAAGCTGAGGGGATGAAAACATGAATTATCTAAAATGCTATTTGAAGATGTTGGGAATAGGACAGCCCTCTCTTGATATCTGTTCTTGGTAAAGTAATTCTAAACCTGCTACAGTCTCATGTGTTTATATATTACTACCTGTATTGTTTTCACTACAGCTAGTTGAAATTTTCTTGTAGGAAAAGTCTTGCAGAAAAGGATTTTACTGAAAAATGAAAATTTCACAGGGAAAAGGAAAACTCTACTTGCAACATTGCTTTGGATTGTTTTTGCTATCTCTGTTCAAAAATGTTTTATGTGAAAAGACAATGATTTTAAAGAGCCTTTCTTTCAGACTTCCTGTGAATATTTGTGGTAGGATGGAGGGGAATATTGGTTCCCATAAGCGTTGTGTGGATTAAATACTTGGCAGACCTTTGAACATGTGAAGCATTACAAAACTTCTTTTATTTTTGATGTAAATGACATTCTCAGTTGTCTTGCAAATGGTTTTGAAAGCCAGAGAGCAAAGAGCTCCAAAAAAGACAAGTGTATTTGCATGTCCAAGGGCAGCATAACTACTGACCACTAATTTGTTTGTTTGTTTGTTTGTTTTTTGGTGCTCAGGTTTGTACCTGAATATTTGTAAGAGTGAATGACTGGTTGGGGTTGAAGATGGTTCAGGATTGTCTCAAGCTCTGCTTGGGCACCTCAGGCCCCACACCAAGATTAGGGATATTGGCCTGGAGGTTTTGCTGCAATTTTTCCTCATAGCTGTCACTGGTTTTTTACATCGCTGTTACATGATGGTGAGCTGATATTTGGAGATGACTGTGTCTGCTGAGGACAGATTTCACAATTTAGAAATGTGTGACCAGTTCAGGAGTCTGCTCTGGACTGAGGTCCTGAGGTAGCTGGAGAATGGGTGAATGAAGGACTGAGAGCTGAAGACAGTCAAGTCCCCTTAAAATGGTGGCTTGTTTTACTCCCTATGGCCTGTACCAAAGGCTAGTGAATTTTACTATTCCTTCTGCATCCTTTCTATGGACAAGGTCTAGGATTTTGCTAAGCTCTATCTTCTCATGCCCTTGGAGACTGTCAAGAAACAAAGTGCCTGTGCAAAAGTGGGGATGCAGCAGGCTTGTGGCTTTTCACAAAAGCCAATCTATTCCTCTAGCTGAGGCAAGATGTGCTACAGGAATGAAGCCACTCCTGCAGCCCCTGTGGGCTTTTCAGTAAGGCTGAGCCAGGCAGTAACCAGATTTCTGCAATACTGATGTTATCGCTGCTTGTGCTGCCTGTTTTGATTCCGAGCACCGCCCACGTTCTCAGAGATGGTTTGTGAGGCTTTCACCGCCTGTGCCCACATTCTGGGGTGAGCTGGGACAAGGCTGGGATTCGTGCCTGAAATGCCTGGTGCATACCAGCAAACCCACTCCCACTGCCCGTCTGCTTGGAGGAGGCACTGGCAGACCAAAGGGCTCTCCTGGCCTCCGATAAGTTAATTACTGATGGCTTAAATGTTTATGGGTGGAATGTGCCTCCCATTCAGCATCTGACCTGTGCTGAGAAGCTGCCTTTGACATGTTGTTTCATGGGTGAATGGTTTCAAGTGTCTGTGCGAAGTTGAAAGCTGTTTGAATGATGTGTTATCGGTGCTCCTTTGTAATACCGAAGCTTTTGATTTATAATATGATTAAGTCCAGTACACCGGGGCTCGGGATGTAAGCTCATCTGGCACAAAGGTGTCTCTGAAGCTGTCATGTAGCCCCTTCAAACCCAGTGGTTTTTGTGTGTAATTGTGTTGTTGCTAATTACAAGGTAGTCATTGTTTATATCCTCATCTACCCTTCCGGCTTCCTCTTGGAAGAACGGGCAGGGCTCCAGTCTCCCTGAGGCAGCCGGAGGCTGTGGCTGGTGGTGGTTGGTGGCACCAGCCAAAGCGTGACACTTGAGAGGGGAATGTCTGAGTTGGGATCCAGCAGTTGCCCTCCAGATCATCCTAACCCAGAGCAGGACACAGAGGAACAGCCCCTCACGGGGAAGGGGAGGCTTCCAGGATGAGCAGCAGCCTCAGGGAATGAGATCTTGTGCAATGTACAAAAACCCCCTTATTCTGCAGTAAAGTGGAACATGAATGCCATCAGAACAGTTCATTTGAGACAACTCTGTGCATAATTGACTTGATAATTCCCTTAAATCAGGGAATGGTTTCAATTTTATTTTTCCTTTAAAAAAAACATTTTTTTTTTTTTTAAGGAAATGAGAAGAAAGAAGGGATGCATGCTTTTCCTTTGGAAACAAGAATGAGGGATTTGGATTATCAAATAGCAGCTGTGTTGATGCAGACACAATAGCTGTCTGTCAAGAGCACGCAGACAGCTTACAGATGAAATTACTGTGTTTCCAGCTCCCAGCAAACACTGGTATCCACTGTGGGAGAAACTGATGATGCCATGGGTGAGGCACTTCCTTAGCAGATTTCTCCATCATTATAGCTTTACATGCTGGGAAAAAATTTGATGAAAGCATTTTCTGTAGAATAGAGAATGCAGTTTTATCAAAACTAAAACACCTTCTATGAAACTGTGGATCCTGGAAAAAAATATTTGGAAAAAAAAAAAAAAAGGAGTGATTAGTTTCCTCTGTTTGGTAAAGTGAAATGTCTATACCTAATCAACTGTTTTGGGAAAGTAGTGTGTTTCATTTGGTTTGTTGAAGAGGGGAATTTTTCAGCCTTTTTTGGTTGTTAAGACTGAATTAGTCTTGAACATCACAATGATTTTCAAGAACAAAACCTGATTCTTGACCAGCTTATCCACAAGAAAGCATTTCATTCAAGTAGCTACCTAACTGCTAACAGCCTTCAGGACACCAGTGTTCTAGTTATTTCATTTAGGCTGTTAATCTCTCCACTTGAAATAACAGCTCCTCACCACTCACAGTGTTTTGCCAGGAGCTTTTTGTACCACATGGAACAGGCAGAGAAGACACAACCAGCCCAAGATCACATCTGAGCTTGACTTGCTTTAGATTCTTGAAAGAAAAAGCCCAAATGGTGCTGCCCTGGCAAGCTGTACAAGACCAAGCCCTCCACTTGTGTTAGTGTGAACAGAACTCCCTTTTAGTAGCATCCTGCAACACAAGGGAACTTAAAAATCATCACATTTGTGGGCACCTCTTTGTATACTTGATCTACTCTGAAACATAGGAAAGACAACATGGGTGCAGGTCTTCTGTTGTGCTGCACTGGTCCTGGAGGATGCCACAGTCAGATGGAAAAGCCATGAGAAGAAAAGATTCAAAGCATGTTTGTGATGGGAAAATGAAGTGTGAGAGACAAAGCAGGAGGGGAAAGAAGTCCCTGACCAGCATACATTGCTTTAGAAGGAGTCAAGAGAGACTCCCTGGCAGCAGGACCACTGGCTTCCAGCAGATTGGAAAATGATTATGGACTGAGCAGCACACAGGGCCTGGGAAAGGGCATGTTCTTCAGCAGGGTTTGGGACAGTTATTTCCCTCTGTCTATTCCTGTCTTGCATAAATACTTTAAACTGGCACCAGTCTGTAGCCAGTTGCAGCCAATGTTGCATGTTTTTTATGTACCACATTTTGAAAATGTGACTCAGATCTGAAATGTAAGTTTAATTTTAAAACTGGGAGGAATGGCTTATAAGCCTTTGTGTAAAAGGATATGTTTTAGTACACTGTTATTTTTAAACATGTTATGGCATTGCAAAGTAGTGTGAATCAAGTGCTGATTCTCATGTTGTACCTAGAAATAGGAAAGTCTGTATTGAAGAGTCAAATAACACTGAAAGTCAGAAGGTTAAACTAGGAGCAAAAAGGAGGTTAATGCAAGTAAAAAATTAACCTGATTTCTAAAGATGCAGAGTTGTTTAATCAGACCTGGTACTGTATCTGAATGTCTTTTTCTGTCTGAAAAGTCTTTTATCTATTGTCCAACTTCAGGCGTGATAGTGGGAGGAAGTTATTCAAAGTTATTAATTTTTGTCAATGAAATGCTGTGAAAGGGTGGAGAAGATACTGCTGTTCCCCAGAGAGAATTTAGAGGTGATTTCAATCTTGCATAGACACCAGAGAATCCATGCAGAGGAGCCCTTGTGGCAGGGAGAGCCACCCTGGGAGGTTGCGGAGGTTCCACAGTTCCACCTTTGTACTGGGCTAGGCTCTTCTCTTTCAGCATCTTTATGGGAATAGTTTTAGCAGGATAGTCACACAGTGATTGCTCAGCAAAGCCCTGTTTGTTGGAGAATGGATATGGTAGAGTGTAGCAATGGTGATGGGCACTGACATTTCCATGCAAGCCCAAAGGTATTACAAACCCAAAGAGCTATGAACACAGAGCTGAGATTGCTCAGCTGTCTCAGCAATGAGCAGCATGGCATGGGGGAAAGAATTGTGCCTCTAGCAACAAATATGAAGTCAAGATGGGCTAATTCCCACCCTGGGAATTGTTGTTTTAGAGTATGGAGTGGCTGTTAAATTGCAGGGATTAAAGGCTACCTCTGTGTTTAAAAGTTGTGTAAATATGTAAAAAGTGAAAACGACGGTGCAAAAAAGTGTGGGGCTTTTATAAGGCTGCATTTCACAGATGCAAAATGTAACACATTTTTGCAGGTTTTTCCTAGTACTGCTTTCTCATTACTAGATGGTGGAGTTGTTCACTGGACAACTTAGTTGTTCACTGCTAAGGAGAGGTGCAGTTTAAATGCTTGCATAAGTTGATTGTCAAGCATCACATTGCAGGGCTCAGTTTCAGAGCACTGAATTCTTCTTGCCGTGGGGATTGGCCATGGCTGCTTTCAGGTGACGTGTGACAGCAGTGTGGAGCACTGGGTGATGAGCCTGGTGTTGATACTGAGTCTTCCTTACAGCTGGTCTAAGTCTCTTCTTTGTGCTTACAGGGAAGAAACCTGCTCCAGAGTGTCCTGTGGACTCTGTGAGGGCAGGATGTGACAGTGCTGGCACCATGCTCAGCAAGACTGAACCTCAGGTACTCCACACTGTGGTGGCCAATATTGAAATGGTATGAAGCCTGTTCTTTAGCAAACAGAGCTTGCCTATACCTGATGATGATGATGATGGCCAAAATAGGAATGTTTTGCAATGGCAGGAAATCCTGATGAAGCATGCTGCTGACACTTGTCACTGTGGAAAAGCTGTGCTCACTTTAAAGATCTTCAAACAGACCAAGTTTATACTTTATTGTCTATTTTCTACACTGTGGAAATGATGTGCTCACCATATTATTTTATGGAGTAATTGTGGTGGGTTTGTAATGGTGTTAAATATTCAGCTTTAGCAGAATCATAAGATTTATGAAACAGTGACGTTTACAAGTGAAAGGAAAAATCTCAGGGAATTGCAGCAGGCAGTTTTTAAATCTCTGAAACTGTAAGGTTCTAGAAGTTTTTGTTATGACCAAGTGTCTCTTGATTTTCAGCTTTAAATGCCTTTTGCAGTCAAAGATATTTGTTTTCTCATGCAAATCAGTGAGGACTTTGCTTACTTTGGTCCTCAAAGTGAAAGATCCACCAACTAGTGTTTATGAGAAATTATGCTATTAGAGTCAACAAGGAATAGTTTCTGTAATGCCATGCTTGACTGTGGAAGAGAATAGTACAGCTGTGAACTGTAAAACAGAAAATTGCTGCAAAAGAGTGCAGTTTAACTTAGCAGTTCTAGAAATCTGGAAATTTTGAGTTTCTGTGAGACTCAGGTGATGGAATGTTTTGTGTGTGTCAAATAATACTTTTAGATCCAGACATCTTAGAACCCTGGTTTTATAGTGCTATTATATTTCTCTTGGAAGTAAATGGGAAATAAAAGCAAACATGTGCAGACCACATTGATCATGGACGCTATCAGCTGAAGTTTTTCAACTTGAGCTGCACTGTATTTTTGGTCCTGTTCCTTTCTTATTCTTTCTGTGTTCTTTCTGGATCCCTGGCTTTGCTGAAACTGGTCAGACCTTAAGCCATTACACTTGTGAATGCAATTCTTACACTCTGCCTTTTGCAGGGTGCAGCAAGCAAAAATGTTTTTGTTCCACCCAGCACAAGCACCAGCCACAGCCTGGCTGTGCATGTGAGAAGGGGAGTGGGATCTTGTGTGCCAAGGAGCAGTGACTGCCTGCTCGGTTCTTGTGAGCGCTGCAGGCATATTCTCCCTCTGCAGTTACTGTGGGCTGGGCTGTCAGCCAAAATTCCTTGAACTGGAGGGGAAAAAAGAGTTTGGTATGGTGCACTACAAGCAGCAAATCAAACCTCTGTGGTCCTCTTGAAGAATGACAATTATGATGAGGGTGGTGAGGCATGAGCATAAGGTTCCCCCAAGATGCTGTGGATGCCTCATCATTGAAAGCATTCAAGGCCAGGTTGGATGGGGGTTTGAGCAACCCCATCTAGTGAAAGGTGTCTCTGCTCATGGCAGAGGAGTTGGAACCAGATAATCTTTAAAAATTCCTTCCAGTTCAAACCATTCTATTATCCTATAAAGAGCATCTTGGGACCTGCCTTTCAAGGCAACGGTGGAAGCAGATGAGCAAAGACCTCATTTGCTGCAGAGAGGCCTCAGGAAGAGATAATTAGGAGATCAGCTTTTGGAAGAGACAGCAAGAGGTGGCCATGTCTTCTGAGAGGGAACAGGGAATACTTGTCACTTCCTCTTCTGCTTGGTAATTTCATGCTTGCTGAAGTTGTTTTAATCTGCAAGTTTTCTCTCAGAGCTCTGCAGAAAAAAGGACTTTGATTCTCCCTTTTCAATAGCATGGTAGTTCACATCAGTCTTTAAAAGATGATACAGGCAAATGTGGATGTATCCTTTGTTAATCAAACATTCTAACTAAATGTTGGTATTGTCCTGCTTGATAAGTCTGGGGAACTATGATCTAATCAAACAGCAGACCAGAGAAGTGCTCTTCAAGCACTAGCTAGGATCATCATCCAAATGAAAATATTCATCCAAGAGGCCTGAAGTCAGTATCTTCCCTAATGATTTGGATGATTGAACAGTGATTCATTATTAAATGTATTTGATAAAGTTATATTTCAGTAGCTGGAAGTGGGGCTCAGGATTTCCAGGCAATGAGTTTCTGGTTCAAAATAACTGAAAGAAATTGAAAAAATTATTTGGGAACAGATGATGTAGGCCAGGCAGGACAAATGTGAATTTCTTCACTGTAACAAGCAATAATTGGTCAGTTGGTCTCAAGGTGGGAAACAAATTAATAGATTGCAGTTCTGCAGAAAAAATCTTAAAATGTCAGTGACTGATATATATATATATACACATTCTCTCAGTAATATATTTATATTTACCAGTAATATATATTTCCAGTTACTCCACAAGGTTAAACTGACAGAGGTGATAATACATGCAAGGAGAGGCTACTCCTTCTAAAACCAACTGGAGAGGCTTGAAAGGAATAAGAAAGACTGGAGCCCTACACAGTGAAGAGAAAGACATGGGTTGTGGAATTTAAGGAAAGCAAGGCTGAAAGAAACCAAATGAGCTGTTTGCAAAGACAAAAGCAATGCTCTGTTCTCTGGGCTGTGGTGACCAAAATGGGCATTAAGATGGCTTTGCTGAAGGTACCAGTGGCTGGAGTAGGCAAGTTGCAGGTTCTCTGTTCAAACCACGCAGGTGACATGTGCCAGGGGTGGTGTGTACTCAGCTGATCCTGCCTGGGAAAGTGTGGTGTGAATTCAAGGTCCTGCTTGGTCTTGTGCCTCTGATTGTGCTGGGAGGTGGTGGGGGAGGGAGGAACCCTTAACCTGTGGTGGTCTAACTTTTTGGCCAATGTTTGCTTCTGCCTTTCTTCAACCTCATGCTTCTAATTCCTGAACTCAGACTCTGCTCTGCCTACTTGTTGACATAAACTGTGCACCCAGTCCTTTCAGGCAGGGGCTGTGTTTACCTGCCTATTTATCTGGCATCAGTGGGGCTCCAGTGTTGACTGGTGTTCCAAAGCATAAACAATAACCATTGTCAGAGTAAATTATTCAGAGCAGAGAAATCTGAAGTCATTTGGTTATGAAAAGCTCCCCAGAGCATGACTGCTTGCTGTGACCCAGAAATGTTGGCACGAAAATCGATTACATGGTAAGGATTTATGTGGCAAACTTGTGGCTCTTCCTTGTGCAGACAGCACATGGTGTCATGGAGATGGCACCTATTGTGTGAAATGTACATGTGCAGCCTTCCTAAAGGGAACAAACTCCAGCCATGGGAAAGATGGCTAAAAGAGCCCATTTGTTTGGAAAGGAGGTGATGAAAAGAGAGTCTTTGGAGTTCTCAAAGCGAGATGACATAAACAATAGTTGCTGGGGAGGGAGTGAGATGCAGGGGCCAAAGATGCAGGGTATGAAGCCAAGTGACTCCTGTTGGATATGGTCTCCGAAGAAATGGCAGCTCTGTTGCTTGAGAGCTGATTACACAAAGCACCAAAGAATCCAGAGCTGTTTGAAATGGGCCAAAATCCCTCTTTCTCTGCCCTGCTGCCTTCTACCTTGGATGAACATTCCTGCCATATTCTGCTTGCTTTTTGGTTGGTGGGGAGAAACTGGGAAAAATTGCTCCTATCACCTGCCCTGTTTCAGAGAGCTTTGCTGCTGAAGGTACAACAATGGGGATTCAGGCCCTGGAAACTGATGTTGTATTCCCCACCAAAATTGTGGAAACTGCTAAGGTCCTCAGCTGTTTTGCCCTGTCAGTTTGTCAGAGCTGTAAAGGACAGTCTCCTGAGCAGGCAGACTGTAGGTGCACAGTGCAAAAAAATAAACTTCTATAAACTTTAGATTTCTCTAAAACAGTTTTAAAATGCAAAATTTGTACCTTTGTGTGCCAACCAAAATCAAAACACCCCAAAATGGCTAAAGGTCTTTATGGAGACTGTGTTAAATCTTAATCTGAAATGATAAATCTGCCCCAAGGACTGAATCCATCTGAAGATGATCAAAGCCATTCTTCCAGTGCATTCTAACTAGCAGAGCAAGGGAATTTCCTAGCAAGTCATTATTGGTATGTAAAAGTGCAATGTGTTAAATCTCTAAAAGGTATGCTCAGTTCAGAGCAATGAAACTTGTCTTAATTTCTGCTTTGGACAAGTTTCAGAAACACAGAGACACAGAGCTAGAAAAGTAAAGCAGCAAGAAGATATGCATGTCCAGCATTCACATCTCCCTCTGGGGAAAATCCCCAATTCTTGAGTCTACAGCAAACCAACCATTTACAGAGCTATGAACTTGTGTGATAGTTTCATCTGCAGTGAGACACAGTTTCTTTCCTAATCCATATGGTGATCAGTTTAAACCATGAAGTGTGAAATGTGATTACCCTTGTCCAGAGTTTGAATTAGGGGACTGCAAGGAAAAGCTCATTGCTCTGGGTTTCATGAAGGAGGAGAGAACATGCACAGACTGAGCTGCTTCTATGTGTCTCTGTGAGGCAGGGCAGAAATATTCCTCTTCCATTTATTCCTTGAGATTCAAGTATGGTGAAATAGATAACATTCCCTCAGGAGGGCTTTAATACAGATCTGCCACACAGATGCAATGCACTGACTTGGAGCCCTTTCTCCTACCCTGCCCTGAAAGCTTTTCTAATAGGAAAGTTAGTGTGCTTTGCTGCTGATCTAACACTGGTACTGTTCACACTACAAGGCTGAGAAATTCACTTTAGGGTTACATAAGCTTTCTTTTGAATCTGTGCTGCCATTGGAGCTGTCAGCTTCGCAGAG
The DNA here is from genome assembly GCF_001522545.3 of Parus major. NCBI lineage: Eukaryota > Metazoa > Chordata > Aves > Passeriformes > Paridae > Parus > Parus major. The sequence goes on from NC_031768.1 coordinate 97,889,434, forward strand.
AAACCCCACTAAACTGTATGTAAATCTAGAATGTCTAAATGAGAACAGCTAAAAATCAGTAGTGTTTTTATTGAAACACCTAGTGTAATTTTCTGTTGCTCCTTCACTTGCTGAATTTCCATATTTTTTTAACCAGTTATGGTAGCCTTCTAGAATCAGAAGAGTCACTGGTCTGCTCTGGAAGCAGCTGTGTGATATATTTTGGTTTTAAGTGTAGTTTCATCTTAGTGCACCGGCATCCTGTGACTGCATTTAGAGAGACAAATCCCATCACAGCTCTGCGCTGTAATCGCCTGCTTGCAAGTACTTGACTCTGCAGTTGCTTGGACTTGGACATGTTATAATATTCATGAGATATTGATGGTCTGTATCAAAGGAAAAGAATTCATTCTGCTAGCCAAGTCTGGAAGCTAGACTTAAGGAAATCCACGCAGTGCAAAAATCTCAGCTTTAGTTTGGCGGGCTGCTAACATTGATTGCTTTATCTGAGAACAGAATGGTGTTCTTCACCTGCCTATAAAATGCTACACAGCAAATACATTAGAACAGTAAAGGTTTGTAGTCTTCATGCTTATTCTCTCTTAAAGGCTTTCTACTTGCCTTTGAAAACAAACTAATTTTCAATATTTCAGTATTCACTCCATGCAAGCTATTGTGTAGGCTATTGGCAAGCTACCTACAAAGAAATTCCAGTCTGCTTGCCTGTTGCCTTTTTCTGTCACATTATTTATGTATTAACATCTTTCCAAGCATAAGTCTGTGCACTGATGGTTTTTTTTTTTTTCATTCAGGGCGTTTTTTCCCCAGTCTGCTGTGTCCTTGAGGAAATTCTGGAGGGATGCTGGAGAGCTGTTGTCAGGCTGGGTGAGTCTCACTGCTGAGCACAGGGATTTTCACTTGTGAGTGGGAGCCTCAGACCTCCCTCCTTGACCCAGTTCCGTGACTTTGCTGTGCAATAAGAAAAGATGCTGGGAGAAACAGAGTGGTTTTGGGTTGGGAGCCAGGAAAGGTGGGGAGATCGCTGTGTTTGGCCTGCTGGGGATTTGGCTGGGGTTTTGGGGAGTCTTTTAGTGAGACTCCCTATTCAGCAACAGTGTTTTCTTCATTCATGCCCTGTCCTAGGCTTGAATGGCCAGCATGTAGCCCAGGCTGTAGATCCTGTGCTAATTAGAATATAAAAGATCCATTGTTTATTATAAAAGAAGCAAGTAGAGATAGGAATAATATAGCTTGAGCTGTGAATCACGTCTGACTCACGAAAAGGTTACAAGTCCAATTCTACTTCCATCTGTATCAAGTGCTGTTCTGCTGCTGGTGCTAATACATGCAAAAACAGGCGTTAGTACAAGAAAGCATTTAATGTGAGGTATTCATCTTATCTTATTTCAGACTAGGTATTTCCACTGTGTCATCACTTGTATTTAACAGTTGTCAAAACAGTTGAATATGGCAGAGGGGTTGTTTCTCATCAGCAGACTTTGCAGCCTGCCTGACTTCAGATAATAAATCCCTTCATAGCAAAAAATATTTTCCTATGGAGAAACCAGTTATTAACTTTTGCCTTCCTCAAAGTTTTAATAATATGCTGCATACAGGAGATATCTGTGGTTTGGATAGGATAGAGATGAGAAGAAATATAGCAATTTATTTTTACATATTAGGCAATATGTCTGGATGATGGGGGATGTGATAGAATTAATTATGTAGAGCTGCTGTGACAGCTAAAAAATGGAGCATACAAATACGGATGTATCTTTTGACTGTTGCTAGTTTTAGCCACCACAAATTACAGAGACTATAAAGCTGGCCCTGCTTGGTTTGTTCATTATTTCCAATTAGCTCTAATTTCTTTCAGATGTATGTGGCATTAGTCATTTTTGTATGGTGTGTGTGTATATATGGCTTGCTTCCATTTTTTCAGATCATTTGCTATTTGTACTCTGGGTTTGGTGTAGTAATCCTGATCATGTTATTTCTGTTTCCTCACTACTGACCAAAGGGCACTGGCAGAAGAGCACTAAAGAAAGGAAGGAAATGCACTTAGACATCCTAAATTTCATAATCTTGTTAATAGTGATCACTGTTTTAGGAGCCATGAACAGTTTTACAAATACTTGGTAATTTCCAAACATTTTCAAGCCTTTAATATTCTGGTCTGGTAAATGAACATAAATTAAGCTATGAGTTTAATTTCTTTTTAAAGCCATGCTTTGTTTTAAGCTTTCTTTTCCCATGCTACAGTATTTGATCAAACTGGTGCTAGCCACAGGGGTTTGTGTTTGTCACAGGCTATCATTTTCCACAGGAAGCCAGGGGACTTTGGGTTCCTGAGGCTGGGAGCTCTCTCGCTGCATTTCTGTGTTTTGTTCCCGGGGTCTCTGCCGTGCTCATGGCCACGCTCACCCTGCTGCCCTGGCTGCTTTTCTCTCTCATTGCTGTGGCAGGAGCTCAGCTGGATTGGGTTTGCATGGCAAAGGTCTGGTAGCAGGGGGGCTACAGGGGGGCTTCTCTGAGAAGCTGCCAGAAGCCTCCCCCTGTGTCCAGTGGAGCCAGTGCCACATGGCCCCAGGATGGACCAAGGCTGAGCCCATCAGTGGCAACAGTAATACCTCTATCACAACATGTGTAAGAAGGGGAGAAAAATTATTGTGCAGAAGCAAATTGCAGCCAGAGAAAAGCAGAGTGAGAACATGTGAGAGGAACAGCTCTGCAGACACCAAGGTCAGTGCAGAAGGAGAGGCAGGAGGTGCTCTGGGCACCAGAGGAGAAGTTCCCCTGCAGCCCATGGTGAGGCAGGTTGTGCCCCTGCGGCCCAGGGAGGTCCGTGGTGGAGCAGATATTCACCTGCATCCCATGGAGCAGGCTGTGCCAGAGTGGGTGGATGCCCAAAGCAGGCTGTGACCCTATGGCAAGCCTGTACCCTTTTCTCTCCCCTGCCCATCTGAGGAGGGGAGTGATAGAGCACCTTTAATGGGCACCTGGTGTCCATCCAGGATTCAACCCATCACATCAACTTAGCTCAAGAAATACATTTTTTGGCACTGGAAGTCACTCTTAGGGTCCTTGTGCCAACTGTCTGGTGCACAAAGCACAAAAAGCTCCTGATCTGTGCTTCCAGGCACCTCTCATGACTGGTATCATCAATTACAACCTTCCCACATCAATCCTTATCTCTTTCTTCCCCCCACCATCTCCTAATTGTTAGCTGATACATCTTCACTTAGAAGCAGGGTTCTTAAAATTAGTTTACACCACTATTGAGGCTGGTAACAGTAGCAGCTTTTGATTCTGTGCTTTGTGCATGAGCAGTAAGAGATGGTTGTTAGCTCAGCCAGAGCTTCTGTAACATCTGACATGCAGCTTGTCTAGAAAACCTTGATGAAGACATTGTTCATCTACAGCTGGATGTAGAAATGAGGAGGTGTCATGCACCCACCTGGAGCCTCAGCTATGAGCCTCTCATTTTTGGTACCAGACTTCCATTTTCTGCTTTTCTTGAATCCATGAAAGTTAAGAAACAGCTGACATCTGTCTTGCACATCTCTTCATGTGTGAATAATGGATCTAATGACTACCAAAGGAGACCTTGAGTGGAACAAGCAATAGAGATTCACAGGCTCAAAACTTTGCAAAGATTTTACCTGTCTAGCTCCTTGGGATGTTAGTTTTATTTATGTGGCTCCTAAATTTTGGGGTTAATTATTTTAAATATGAGCTAAGCAGAATATGTATTTATGTAAGTCCCTTAGCATCCTTTGGAATTAAAGATAATTTTGCTGATAGGTCCCACGAACTTCAGGGGGAAAATGCAGCTTTATAATATCAGGCAATAAAATTAAACTTTATCCTAAAATAGACCTCTTTAGATATTTCTACAGCTTTGCACATTGTCTTGGAAATGTCTGATGTTTGCAAGCATAATAAACCTCCTGCAGTGTCTCAGCTGTAGGCAGATGGCTCTGTCTCTGAATGGCCCATGCAAGTGGTTTTCTGTACTTGAGGGGGAAATTGTATGATTAGCCAATTAATAGTAAACACTTTTCTCCAATGGAGTGCAGCAATATTCAGTTGAATGTATTGCTCATTTGTTCCTTGTAGCTCATTTTTCTTTCTTAAACAGTCAGCACTGGTTGAGTAATCATTTTTTCATATAAGAAAAACAGTTTTGATTGCAGTCACCCCTTTCTGTAGTCCTGTACTGAATACATCTCACATTCATTTCTCCTTTTCAACCTACCTGTAGAGGAGTCACCAATGCAAGGAACTTGCAATTACCTCTTCTTGTTCAGAGAAGGCAATTAAGCATGTGATTCTTCATGTTGTGAAGTGATGCTTTGTCATAATGGGCCATTTTGCAAACAAATTCTAATGATCCTTTGAGCACACAGGTTCACATGCTGCAGTCTCATGCTAATACTGCTGCAGCCATGGGTGGTAAATAGGACAAAGGGATATATGGCAGTAGCAGTATTTCCATAAGGTCATATGATGTTGCTAAGGGAGAAAAGATTAGCACTGAAGGAAAAAATAGTCTTCTATTCCTCATTGAGTCACTGATATCCAGAAGTAAATAATTCACTGTCTGTCTTTCCAGTGTCATCGCTTGTGATAATATGGGCCTGTCTGTAAGAAGCAGGAGAACTTGCCCAAACAGACAGTGCTTTTGGCAAGCCACTTCTTCTCCTTAGAAAGGATTATGTGCATTTGCTGATTTATTTGGCATAGGTACTTGATTATTTTACTTTGTTAGATAGTATTTACAGTTGTTTTTTTGGTTTGGTTTAAACTCACTGGGTTTGTGAGTTTAAACATTCACTGCTGAAGGGAATAAATATTCTGGAGGAGGATGTTTAATCTGTCATCATTCTTCATTAATAAAGCAAAATCTAAAGAAAAGAGTGAGGATGGACCTTAGTATGACTGCATTTGATCTGGTCTTGTGAGGTATTGCCTGCTTAGGCTATCTAGCTTGGTTTTCTTTTGCAAGCAGAACCCCTGCCAGTGCCTCCCAGTCACTAGGGATGGCTACTTCTGATCAATTAAAAAATATGTTTTAGTCATGATTAAAGAGTTAGTCAGAAAACCAGTCTTTTCAATTTTATGAGAACTGGAGATACACCTGCATAAAGCCTGCAGACAACTTAGGGCTTGAATCTGTAGGAACATTCCTTAGGCTATTTCTGTTGATAGATGATTTTTGTATAGGAACTTCTTAACTTACAGAAGATTGGCTTTCAGTTTTGAATGTTTTTTGTTTTTTTTAGCCAGCTTTAAACACTGACGCTTCTAACACATTTATTTTCTTAATATGAGTCTTCTCACCCCACCTCCTTTTCTCTGCACCTCCAGAAGATATTCCAACATGTCTGACTGTATTATTTGGACTCGTGAATGATGTCAGTGAACATGGGCAGCTCTGGTGTAGGGGGGAAATAGAAAGGGAGGTGTTTGAACACCCCTTTCACAGGAGTTTAGAGGAGAGGGATGGCCTGAAGCTGGGAGAAGGCAGCACATGTATGTGCACACCCATCACTTTTCCTGGGTTTTCTACACTCCCCCTGTCACTTTGAGGAACTTGAGCATGCAAGAGTTGGATGTGAGGACAGAAAGGCAGAACAGACATGAGAGGGGGTGGGAGAGGCTGAGGCACGTTGTAAACCCTTGTGCACTTTGGATGCTGTCAAGGTCAGTGACTACACTCCTGAAGGTGAATGTCAGCTGCCAAAAAATCCAGGGCTCAGGCCAGATGTCTGCAGATATTTTGTATCTCCCCAGTAGTGCCAAGGGCACTTGGACCACTGAAACAGTGGGGCAAGGCTGAGAAAGCCTTCCTCAGGCAGGCAGCTCGGAGCAGGAGCGTTGCTTCAGAGAAGCACTTGGCCATTGCTTACATCTGAGGCACCAGGGGCCATCAGTGGGTGCTGAACAGCAGAGCAGGGCTTTGTTTGCCCATGGCAGGCAGCAGCCCCCTGGGGCTCACATGTAGGCTCAGGACATTGCTGCCCCAAGCAACCCCTGCCAGGAATTATCTGCAGAAGCATCTACTTCATGCTGCCACTTCCCCCAGGGAATGAAAATTCTCCTTGGACCAAAATTATTCCATGGCATGGGAGGGTATCTGGCAGTTCACAAAGGAAACAAAAAGGGATTCTCCTGGCACAGCTCCTGCATACTGTATTGTCTCTTCTTCAAAGATGTATTAGTGTCACTGGTTGCTAATATATCCTGGATAGAAAGATCTAAGATGAAAAGGGGGTGCATGAGGAGAGTGGTCCTGTAATGTAACCTAGACAGTGAAATTACCCTATCCTTCCCTTGGCTATGAAAATAGCTGTTTACAATTTACTTTGAGGATTGTGACCGAAAACTGCATGTGCATTATGTGTAATTCACAATGAAGTCACTGCTACAGGCACAGGCTAAAATTGCATGGTGTAATTTTCTGAAGTGACAATGGGTGATGTCTTCTTGAAATACACTGTAGGGTCTGGGCTTTCAGAGGGAAAGTCTTCAATGCTGTCTGAAAAACAAAACCATCTGAGCAGTTCTGTGTGTTGAATATGGCAAATCAGAGATCCAAACTCACAGATACTTTAGAAAATATGGACTAAAATATAAGAAAATCTATTCTTCATGATTTTATTTCCAGGCTTAATTCTCTTGAGATTACCACTGACAGAGATATTGTCAGTCTTTCATTCCTCTTGCTGTGGGTGCCTAATCAATGGGAGCATTGTAAGACTTCAAATTCTTGTAGTGCAAAGAAAATCACAGCCTTTTTTATAAGATTGGTTTGTACTGACTGAATTCAGATTAAAATCACAGTCTTTGGTTTAAAAGTTTGGTTACACAGTGACTTTTGGCAGTCTTTTTCACAGAATCAGTCTCAGAACCAATTAGGTTGGAAAAGACCCCTAGGAATTAGTCCAACCTTTGGCTGAGCACCACCATGTGAACTAGACCACAGCACTAAATTTTTCTAGATTTTTCTTGATATTTTTTTTTAATCTAGTTTTTCTTGTATATCACAAATCAAAACCTAAGTGAAGTGTAGCAAGACTTCAAAAATATTAATTTTTCCAGATGTGACACTTGAGTACAAGATGTTCAAAGAAAAAGCCTTTGGCTCACTACCAAAATGTCAATGACATTTGTGATGAATTAAAATAAATTTTGTTAGTTGCCAAAAACTGAATGGGAAAAATAAAGCATTTACAGCCACAGAAAATTACTCTGACTCCTTTCCATTATGCTGGATGATAAGGTCTAAATTCCCTACCCAGACTAATGCAGATCCATAATAATTCTCCCAAAATCAATTCCTAGCTCAAAGTTACTTATTTACAGGCAAGTGAATGGAATATTGCTCAGGTAATGTCTGCAACTTTGATAGAGATTCCAGTTTTCTCAAATGAATCACCTCAGAGTAAACTTCTAAAATGTTTACATAGGTCTTAAAATCTATATTTATATTTTTATCATTCCAAATTGAAAGTACAGAGCATTCTGCTTGTGGAAAATAAAACCATGGTTTAATTGATACTGGTTACATACTGTTAAAATATTTTCTGAAATGTAATAATAAGTGGAACTATATACTTAAGAAAAAGCTGCTTATTTAGAGTTACACAGATGTATAATATACTGTGAATTAAATTTTAACAGCCTGGTTGCAGGCATTGAGCATTAGGAGTAGTCACCAACAAGTAGGCAAAAGCAGAGTACTGGATTTCTGTCCCCTTAGAATCTTTACAATGGTTCCTAGAAAATGTGAGTTATTCCAATAACATGTTATTGATATATTAATTCTATTAATATATTTCAATTATAATTCAAATACCCATATTAATACTTGACCAAACTTCCCAGGCCCAGCAGGATACCCCTTGAGCTCACAAGACAAAAGCTAACATTTGGAATTACCCTAAACCATGTCACTGTGCCCATGTCAGTGTTTCCCTGGGGCCCATCCTTTCCCTGCTGGGTGCCCTGCCTGTGTCAGCACCCCATGCCTGGGTGTGACAACTGTCCTGTCCTGCTTGGAGACAACAAAAATCACAGAGGTTGGTTGTTGGAGATAGTGATGGAGAGCTGCATCCTTCTGAAATGTGACAGCAGTGGCCTCTGAATGAGCTAGGCAGTAAAAATGCCATTAATTTGCCTTAAAAAATTTTCAGTGGTTTGATTTTTTTTTTCCAACAGGATGCATTTGGAGTCCACCAAGAGGAGCATGCTTTTTGCCCCTTGTGCTCTTGTCTATTTGGCCTAAAATGGTTTAGCAAATTTGATCTGAATTTTTGGTTTGTACTTTTGGTTTGAATAAATTTCTCACTATATTGTGCTAATACTTACTGAATAAGAAAATAATTTTATTTATGCATCAAATTTCATGAAGCAGGCTCTGGGATTAAATTATTAAATATAATGTGTAATATAAGTGACAGAACTAGCAGAGTACATATATTTATATATAGTATTTATTGTATACTAAACAAGAAAAAGACACTTCAGCCGTTATTAATACAGAGAATAAAATCATAAGGCAGAAGAAAAAGGGACACAAAACTAGGTTTTTAAATATTAGTTTAAGTTAATGATCAAACACCCAAGTATCTGTAGGATAGGTTACGGTGGGAGAAGAAACCAAGTAATGACAAATCAGTGGCAGATGTAGTCTTAAGACTTAGGATCTATGGCTTCTGGCTCCCAAAACTCATATTTGGAAGGGACAGGGAAGGCCCTTCAGTGAAGCTGTGCTGGTTTCACAGGGTCCTACTGGCTTGAGGCTTTCTGGAAATGTTTCCTGCTTTGGTGCCATTTGGGTGCCTGTTACTCTTAATTAGGTTTCCAGACCACTTCAGTGTTTTGCAGAAATTTGAGAATAAAAAACAAATACCTCATCTTTTGGGTTTTTTCCACTTGATATTTTTTAATAGAAACTATGGAAGAAGCTGGATTTCTCTGGGGGACAAAACAGGATAGCCTGAGAAATGGCATGTTTTAGTATTTGTGTGTTTTACACTAGATGAAGATGACAGATATCACCTGTTTTCAGTTAGAAGCTTCTTTTAATTAGAGCTGCCCTTCTTTCAGCATGGGCTTTACTCTTATGCAGCAACTTTATTAATTAATTAATTTAAAAGATATGGTTTGTATTAAAGCCACAGAGGACAGTTTTTAATCTGAATCTTCAAAGATTTGAAGATTTGCTTTGATCTGAGCAATCTATCTGTTTCTTCTCCTTTATATTCAATTCAGTGTTCATCCACTGCCTCATTCAGTTACAGAAACACCTACTGTTCTTGTTTACCTTGGGCTGTAATCTCTGTACCTCTGTGGGGTTTTTTTCCCCATACAGCCAGGAAACAAAATATAGGGTGTGCTTTTAAAGACAGGGAAGTAGCTTTAAATATCCTGATGGAAGGGCTGTGTGATTTATTTATTTTTTTAAAAGGTATCATTTTCTTGAAGACTTTCCAAATTTGTGCCTTTGTGAAACATTTATTTTACAGTCCCTTTCTGAGTCTAGAAGTGAAGCTGCTTCTAACAACATAAGCAGGACTTCCTTTTCTTCTCTCATCCCCCTGCCTTCCTGGGGACTTAAAAAGAACATTTTTCCTGTAGAATAAATAACTTCACCAAAATAGATATATAAACCCACAGTAGAACTCAGTCTGTTTATATCTGAAACCCAACTGTTATTTTGCAGCTGGTCTCTGTAGTTTATGTTGAACCTCACAGAAAGTTGACAGCTTCTCTGAGATCTTTGTTTTACATGTTAGTTCCTTTAAAATGAGAAACCAACCTTCATCCTGACCTTTCTTAATGCTAGGTTCTATAAGCAATAGGTACAGGAAGGCTCAATACTTTGTGAGTACTTAAAATGTGTTCACTGTGTACACTTTGCTAATTGGAAGTTGCACCAGAGGCAGGAGCTGGTGTCAGGGCTGGATGCAGCTCTGGCAGCCATCAAGGCAAGTGGAGGAAGGTGATGAAGCAGAGGAAGGTGACCAGTGTGACTAAAATAATACAAAGGAAAAGCTCCACATAACTATCATTATTCTTGCTCTGTGCAAAGCTATGCTTTTTTGCAGTTTTGAGGTGGAGGAAGAGAGACAGAGACAAGATTTGCAAATTAATCTGTGCAGGACCTTTTGTGGGTGAGTTCAGGACAGGGCTAGCATCTTCATTTTGTAACAGACTGTAGTTTCTAAGCTGGAGGTCATGGTCATAAAAGGTTCATGATCCTAGAGGTGATGTTATGTGCCTAGAAGCATGAATAAGAAATGTATTTACAGAGCAAAATTTTTTGGAAGCAGCCCTCTCTTTCTTTTTGCCAGAGCTACTTTTAGGCTCCTGACCACAAGAAAGCAAAGTGTGGAGACAACTGGAAAATTATGTTGCCATTCCAGTTCAGGTGGTGGTGTCAGAATATACAAGACCTAACAAGATCAGAGTAGTTTTGCCCTTTAATTTGAACAGATGCAAGTCGAAGTTACTAGTAGATCTACATCATCACTCTGGTTCAACCCTGAGTCATGGGATTATTTCATTCTGCTATACTCATTTTTGATGAACCACTTTGCTCCCTTTTTTTTTTTTTTTCTTTCTTAGTGAGGGTGGGTTAAACAAATGTTAATTCCTCAGTGAAATATTTCTCCCCTGTTGAAACTTGAATGGGATATTACAGAGTGCAGGATCAGAAACCACCCTTCACACAATAGCTGTGCCAGAAATGGCTCACCAGGAAAGCAGATTGCCAAGGGGTGGGTAACGTGAATGAAAGGGACAAGGGGGGGGCTTTCCAAGGGGTACTTCTATTTTGATGTTTCTTGTCTTGTGATATTAATGTAATATTTTTTTTTGCACTGAATCAAGTTGGATGTCACATATTTCTTTAATCCAAGTTGTTAAAATTCCCAGCTCTTGCTCAAGCACGTTGTCATTTCTGCTTTTCATTAAGGTTGTTTGACTCTTTCATGCCATGGAAAAAAGAGGTTATTCACATCACAGCTTTCCTGGTTGTAAGGAGCAGATGGGACTGTATCTACCTGACTGCTAAAGCAAGTCCAGGACCAGGTCATGACTCTGGATTTTTACAGGAACCCACAAGTTCAGGTGCCTACAAGGCCAAATGGGTAGGAGTGCAGAAGCACAGCACCCACCTCACCCCACTGAAGAGAAGGCCCAGGGCATTTGCAAAGTGTGAGTCATCTGTGCAGCTCCAGAGTGCAGCTGCTACAGCATCATAGGAAAGCACTAAACTGAAGCTTGAAAACAAGGGGAAGGGACAAACTCGCTGCAGAAAGAAACTGTAAGTTAGTTGAAGGGTGCCAAGAGGACTTTCATAGAGCCTTCTAAGATTTTCTTGTAACTTCTACCATTAATGAAAAGAAGCATTTTTCCCAGGATAGGGAACAAGATGCAGGTGTAGTCAAAGTAGGCTTGACCATGGTTGCTAATGCAAATGGAGAATGGATTTTTTTTTTCCAAGGCACTATATTTAAACCAGAGTTTAAAGTATGAAGAAAAGGACCATTCTTGCCCAGCGCTGATCTTCCCTTTGCATTTTACCTGCATTTAAATCTATTTTGCTTTCTCTCCAAGAAATTCAATTCTCCCCAAAGTAGATTATGTAGTTACAGGAATAAGACTGCACTACTCATGGAAAAATCTGCATACCTTTGTGCTTACATTCCCCTCCTTTTGCGTCTGGGCTGAGCCCCTGACAACTGAAAATATTTAAAGAAGAAAAACTAAACCCTAATGAATGTGAAAGGCATCTGCACAAAAACACAAGCCTTCTTTCTTCTGTCTCAACTGAAATACATTTAAAGGCTTGTATAAGCTATAAAAGTAAACACGGCTACTCATTCCCTCTATGCTTTTGTGAACCAGTTTTGAAGGTCCTTGATACTGCTTTTGTGTCCTTATTCTTTACCTCATAAAGATCCCTAAGTAAAATTTCTGTCTGTGTCTAAGCTCAGCAGCTACGTGGTCACATCTCTCTGTATCATTTTTCCTGTGAACTTTCCATTCCTTCTCCTTTACTTGGAATAAAATCAAGCATTCTGTTAATGGCCAGAAGCCTGCAGCAGGAGGGCCATACCACAGCTCATCTGGGCCTGTGGATGCAATAGGTGAAATGCTATCAGTCTTCTGGAACAGCACTGAGTATCTTTAAAGTCATTTTCCTATAACAGAAACTTAGTTTAAGAGCAGGAAAAGCATTGGTCTCCTTCATGACTTCTCAAGACCTGTTTTTGCCACGTAAACTCAGTTGGCTGTAAGCTGTGGACCCAGCTTGGCTTCAAAGTGTGCCTGGCTCTTCATTCACAAACTAAATGCTCTAGAGAGCTGCCAAACTGGGGAGATTATTTTGTCTCATTTTCTGGCAAGCTGTGACTACGTGTACCACTTCATTTATATGCTAATTGAGGCCAAGCCTCCAAATAGGCTCCCTACAATATCAGTGTGACTTGGCTCTGGCTGTATGGTTATTCTGCCTTCAGCAGCCTCAGTCTGTGTGTGCTCTGAGCTGGACAGGGTTTAATATGTCTTCATCAGTGAAGTCCTGGGTGCTGAGCCCAGCTTTTGGAGAGTGACAACTAAACTTGAGGAGTCATTCACACTGAGGATTACCACGTCTCTCTGAAGGTGAGCTCATGCCGTTTCTTGACCGGGACTCTACACTTTCCAGGTCTGAGGAGATGTTGATGTTTCTTAGGTCAGCTGGTGTAATAAGAGGTTGCAGAGGGCACAGCTAATTATGGGGACAGTGTGTTGACAAGCCAGCTAAGCTGAACAGCTGGTTTTGTTGCCTCCTCCTGAGCATTGCAAAAGCTCTTTCTCTCCCAGACTGCCCATTTTAGAAGCATAGCGAGCACCATGCTCTGTCAGCCATTCCTTCAGGAGCACGGTGTTGTAACAGAAAGAGCAGATACAAATGGGTGCATTCAAGGCTACTTTAAAAATATGTTAAGGGTTCCATTTGACTGTTTTGGGTGTTATGAATCCCAAAAGTCAAGCATGGACTGTGCAGTAAGTGGACATATGGCTCATGCTGAATATTACAGGATGTTTCACTGAGGGTCTCTGAACGTAGGTTGGGAAATGTACATACTTTTGCAGAGAGGAATAGTAGTACCTCATGCTTTAAGGCAGAAATGTACTTCGCCATTAAACCCAGAGATCAGGGGTTCACACCAAATTCTGAAATTTCTATGTGATATTATTTCCACACTTTTTTTAAACTTTCTTTTAGAAACATATCCAGGTGTGTTTTTAGAATCCTATTAAAAGAGAGCCGAGTGCTTGAAAGGCAGAAAATTCCCAGCTGTCAGTCACCTGTGTGATTCCTCTGTGGGTCTACTCTGCAGCACATGACATTTTGGACAACAGCAGAATGGGAACATGGAGTTGCAACATGTCTAACTTTTAAAAACTGAGTGCCTGGGCTGCATTTCCAAGTCCTAGTCCAAGTGTCCAAAATGGGGCTACTAGCCATAGCCTACTGGAGAGAGCAAACAGCCAAGAAGAGGCTACTAACAAGAATAAAAATGTGCCAAAAATTCCCATACTCTCCCAAGCTGATTACATGCTCACTACTTTGAAATAAGAGATTATTTGAAATAAAGATTAATGGCTTGGGCTCAGGTGCTTGCATTGTCACTTTATATATTGGGGGATTTGCTGTTCTCTTTGGAGTTGTGTCAGTGCCCATCTCTCATCCAGGAAGCAGGAGAATCAGTTCAGCATGAGCTTCTTCCCCTTCCTGAGGCAGCTCAAACTTACACCCCCTGTGCAGGATAATTGGCTTTTCCAGTTAAAGAATTGACACAGAGAGGCTCTTCACCTCACCTGTGGATGTGAAGTCATGATTTCACCTGAAAAGAAAGACTCATCAAGCCACAAAGCAAAAAGCTAGAGGTAGCATGACTGCTCTGCCTAGTGATGAAGCAATTTTCTGGGATGGAGCAGTTATGGGATCAGGTACTTCCCAGAAGTATCTTAAGTGTTTTTGCAATCTGCTTGTCATTCATCAGGTAAAACTTCCATGGGATTTCCAAAGCCTGCCCATGCATTCACTTTTATTTGTTCCTATGAACAGCTTGTGCCTGTTTGCAGTAGTGTGTTGCCTCCGGGTTATGACCTGTTGGTTGACAAAAACTGGTGCCAGGTGAGGCTCCTGCCAGGGCATGACTGCCAGGGCTGAAGAGTTCCAAGGAGGTGGCTCATTTACTTCCATGACACTGTGCTCCTTTGTGTGCTCCGCGGAGCAAGTCATGGCAAGCGGCATTGAAGCAAGTCTCTGTTTAAAGTGGAAAAGCTCCAAAGCTGATAAATTTCCTCTGTCAAATGGGTCAGAGAAAGGACATCCCTGCTCTAGGCCAGGCGGGTGTCATTAGGTAAACGAGGGTTGTTCCTCAGCCTTGGAAGTGGCCCAAGATGGAGCTGAGCACTTGGAAGCTGTGCTAAAGAGGATGATTGGAAAGGGCAGGATCAGGGTGGAGGATCTGCAGCACCGCAGGGAGAAGAGCTTGTTGTGCACTCAGAGCACCATCCTGTGCTTTGCAAAGCTCTGCAAGGGGCAGCAGCCTTTGCTCTGTCAGGTGTCAGCTTTTCCCCAGGAAACAAAGGCAGTGAAGAATCCTGGACAAGCTGGGGAGAGCCAAGTTGGCACAGTTTGGCTCCTAGGAGACTCGTGTCTGAAGAACCATCCAAAAGTCTGGAAATACCCTAATGAACAGTGGGAATCCTAAAGGTTTCTACCCCAACCCCACAGCTACCAGTGCTGCAGTTTTGTAGTTGCTGCAGCACAACATTTGCTCCTCAGCAGCACTGGAAGTTTGAAATTGGTTTATTCAATGCTGGAGTGAAAAGAGAACTGTTTGAAATGTTCTTTTTTTTTACATATATATTTTTCATGTTAACTCAGTTGCACTAATGTTTGCTTTTGGATGTTAATGGGATGTTTTCATTCATGAATGTTTGTTGTTGAATGTGGTATCAGGAACTGACCTGATGCAGGGTCCCACTTAAAAGTTCTGCCTAAGTTGGACCAGAGATTTTTACTCCAGACCCACTGAGATGAACAAAGCAGGAGCTTGAATGTGGGTGTCCCAATGTCAAGAGCTTTCCAGAGAATGAAGCCAGCTTCTACTCATTGCCATAAATGCCAGTTTTCACTGAAAGGTAAAAATTTCTTCATTCTGGCTATGCTGTATCTTACCACATTAAGGCTAGCTGACAATACAGGTTAATTTTGAAATGTGTAGAGTTGTGTTTCACAAAGTAACAAATCTACAGTTAAGGCAAAATCCAGATCTTTCAGCAAAGAGAACACTGTTGGCATATTTAGCTGGAAAACAGATTTAGCTGGGGATAGAAAAATGATTTATAGAGCAAGAGGTAGAGTGGAACGGGCCATTTTCCTGTAGTACTCAGAGCCTAGTTTTGTCTGAAAAAAAGGCAGCCATTGCATTTAAATGCAGGGTTTCATTACTGTAGGAATGTAGAGGAAGGTGGTCTGCAGCTCTAGAAGCTCCCTGGGAAGAGATCTGTGTGTCTGAGCAAACTTGCTGTCCGTGGTTAGTGTCCTGCTGAGTCGTTCTGAGGGACATAGACACAGTGGCTTGCCTGGGTACTAAAAATGTGCATCTTGTGATGCTGGCAGCTGCTGAAGGTAGTGGGTGTAACAACCACCCTTCACTTAAATCAACTGCAGAGTGCAATTAGGCTTTAGGGAACAGATAGCTGAAACAATAGGAGCCACCACCCCAAAAATGAGGGTATGCACAAAGCTGTTTAAGAATGTGTTGTGTAGGTGGAGGGTTTGATAACAGGCTGAATTAACATGCAGGTGACTGAATACTGTTCATGTGGAAGAGAAACCAGAAAGACATCAGGACAGCATGAAGAGGAGGCATAAAGAAAGTCACAGCTAAATAAATACTTTCTCTCTGACTGAGTAAAAGCTGAGTTTTTGGAAGTCAGGCACCTGGAGATTCAAGCAAGCAAGGTGCTATCTCTTCTGAAGTTCTCACTGACATGTGAGAACTTGTGTTTAAGGAGTTGCTCTGAAATCAGAAGGCTTTGTATCAGAAATATGCAGTACCAGATTCCGACATTTGTCCAACTGCTGCAGACGAATTATGCAAAAGTATTGACCAGTTAGGACGTGGCAATGCTCTGATGGATCTCCTCATTATTGCAGTGGCAAAGAAGCAGGTATCTCAGCTTTTATCTCTAGTTAAGCAAGTGAACCCTTTATTTGGAATGCAACTCCAGATTCCAGTGTGGAAAATATAAATTAGCATCAATTAAAAGGAAAAGGTCAGGTCAGAATAACGCACAAACCAGACCCACCTGGCCTAAGTCAATTCTACTGGAGCTTTCCACATAGCAATATTTGCTTTCTACAGAGTTGAATTTGGCAAAGTGAGAGTTGCACTTACTTGGAGGTTTGCTTTTTTCTTTATTGTACAGTCAGCACAATCACAGTTCAGTTTTACCCTTTGATTACTACAGTGTCCAGCACAGTCTCTCCCTTGAATGAGCTTTCCTTGGTTAATCACCTACCGCACTGCCTAGAAGGTTTTTTGCACAATATTTGTTTTGTTGACTAGATTTAGCATGTGCATGTGTTGCCTTCTGTGACAGAAAGATTGTCCCTCATGTCTTTATTTGAAAAAAAAACAAAAAAAGGCTTTTGGCAATCTATTTATATGCCTGACCTTAAGTGATTCCTAACATTGTGAGTTTAAGAGACAAAGTCCAAGACTCTCCAAACTGTGCCTTTCACAGGTAGTTCCTATGGTTTGAAAGTGTCTGCAGGCTCCACACAATTTCCCCTGCAACCAAGTCTCACTTTTATTAAAGCACTGTCTGCATCTGCCTTTCATTAGCCCCATCACTAAGTGTAGATTTAGATTCTTCTTACACTTGCATTGCAGCAAATGAAAAGCAAATGGGTTCAAGGTAAGACTGAAGCAAGGCTGTCCATAATTCTGCTGCATTCTTCTGAACCCCAGCTAGCTCTCTGGTGGTGCACTGGCAGGAGTACTGCCTTTTCTGACCTTTCCAGAATGCATTACCAACAGCTCAACATCTAGACATTCTTTCATGTGTTTTAAAGAAGTTTTTAGTCAATTTTCAATGTGAGAATACAACCAAGGCAATTATTTCTCTTAAAATAGTGAGCAGTGTGTGTGGTATCACATACCGTACATGGAATAAGCCACCATGGTCATCCAATCCAATACCTCACAAGCACAGGGTCTGCAGACCCAGAAGGTCTACAAGTCACCCATTCTGCATACACCACAAGCCACAAAACCCTCCCCAGTGCTCTGTAACAGCTTGAAGTTATACAGCACAGTCTCTCAAAGACACAGACTGTTGTTTGCCACAGTTGGGCCACTGCAAGCTCTTATCGCATACCACAAGAGGATAGCAAAGAAATCTATGGCATTTTCTAAGCTATGACAGCCTGAGCACCAAACACCCTGAAGACCTCTGAATGAAAATGCACTAAGCAATATATCCTACCCCATTCCTCAGCCCTACTTCTGCACTCTGCTGGTATGACACATGCTCAGTACAGGACTCATACCTTGCACTTGATCATTCATGTACATAAATATAATCCCCAGGGAGCTTCCAAAAACTACTTTTCCATCTTCACAATTGTGGTGTGTCTTCTTCCCTCTCCAGAGCCAGAGAAGAGAGGTGGCACCTCTCTTCCCAAGCACTTCCAAAGCCTGTCAGCAAGTCACCCGAGGCTCAGCAGCCTTGGACGTGATCCAGAGGCTAAAGGCTTTTTGGTCTCTCTGATGACTGGAAAAAACCAAAAGCTCTGATCTGTGTCTGAGAGGAAGAAAGTTTTGGGTCTCAATTGTTTGAGCAGACATACCTTCTGGGACTTTTGCTGCTCAAATGCAGAGCTTTTTTTCCTTCTCTTGTCCTGCTGGTGACTTTTATTTCCATGAATAATTAGGTGTGAGTTGCCAGGAATATTCCTTCCCCTGTGCAAAACCACCTTCTGTAATTTCAGAAACAGCTGTGTGTGTTTAATATCACCATATCTGGATGCTTCTACCAGAGTCACTGTGCCCTGCTCTCTGTATCTATGCAGAAGAAATACAGAGTATTCTCACTTGCTTTTTTCCCCCTCTCAGAGCAAAACATCAATGCAGTAACCAAAACATATGTGCTACACAGGACCCTATAGAAAGTAGGTATGTTTTCAAAATTATATTTGGTTTGAATATTGAGATTTAATCCATTTAGGTCTTCACTTACCCAAAACAGTTACATCCACCTTAATTTAAAAAACTGAAGTAGCAGCTCTGCTAGGGACCAGAAAATTGATTCTATAAAGCTAGTTCCAAATGAAATGGTTCAGGAAAAATAATAATCTGAGAGCAGTACTCTTCTGGTAGCAGGTAGATGAGAGCTGTGCTTCACACAGAGGATAGGCTTGAACTATTGTCATCCAAACAGATCAGCAATGTGACATTTGTTTCTCACAGGAAAATCCTTTCCCTAGGGTACAGACAGGAAATCCAAAATGAGAGGAGGTAAATACTAAAGAACCACTGAGGAAAGGGGAGGAGAAAGAACAAAAAGCACAGTGTTCACTTGTTGTGTCCACTAAAGAAAGGCTCAGGAAAGAAAACTGCATGAGAAATAAGTGCTTATTTTGATATTAAATTAAGTACTGTGATTGCAGGATGAACCACTTCCGTGCTGCAAAGCTGTAGTTCAGATCACTGTGCAGCCCCCTGAAGTCTTTATTTACTGTATTCTTTGTTTCCTTAAAAATAATTGAATTCCTTTGGGGGAAAAAAAAAAAAATCAAAATTCACGTTATTTAACTAAAGCATGAGACAGACTCTAGGTTTATTCAAAACACTTGTTTTTCTGAGTGCTGCCCGCTGTGAACCAGCAACTTTTGTGAAGCTCTTGACTCTTTTGAGTTAGAAATTTTGGTGCAAACTCAGTGATCCAGCAGTGGGTGAGGATAACAGCAGCACACGTGTTTTTAACTCGGGGACCTTGTGCTGACCATACTGTGTCTGGGCTCACAAAGCCTCTCATTCTGCTTCCCTCTGAGTTCAGGATGCTCTGTTTCAGATGTAATAAGGACTGGGAGGGACAAGCTGGTCCACTGAGCCTTGCAGTGGCTCCTTGAACCCTGATGGGAGCTTTATTTTGGACTGATGCTGTCCCATCAGCCTTCCCCAGAGCTCAGCACACAAACTCCAGGCAGCGATGTGTGGGTGAGGAGAGCTGAGCACTGAAGCAAAAGGTACAAAGCAAAGATAATTCACCTTGGAAGGAAGGGCAATGCAAGGCTCTTCTGTGTGGTGCTGCTGAGATGCTCCATGACAGGGAGCCTGTGAAATGGGGGCTCTGAAAAGGACATTCTTCACTCTGGAACTGCTGACTTGAGGTTTTTGTCAGCTGGATCTTTGGGCTTCTTGCCAGCCCAGAAAAAGCTAACAAAGACCATTTCTGCTGTTGCATATCATCAGGGAAGAAGGAAAGGAGGAAGAAAATAAATGAGGGACTGTAGTACTTTTTTAAAAGAGAAACATTTTTTGCAAATAAGTAAAAATGGAAAGTTAGGACAGCTTTGAAACTGAAATGACAATCCCACTGTGGTAAAAACTTAGAAAAGATTAAGACTCTGATGGAATTGTTTGAATTGGATTTGTTAATCAAAGGCAAATTTATTTTCAAGTGTTATTTTTACTTACTCAACATTTTTTCACTCAGTTTCCTATGTTCTTTGGAGGGTTCATACTGTCTTCATACTGTCTAGTGTTTATCAGGATTGCATGATTTCTGTGCCTTCCAATGGAGAACTAGGATACTCATATATCCCTATTTTTCAAACTTCCATTTCAGTTTCTTAGCCATTTAAAAGCTGTCCAACTGAGATCAAGGATTTCATAATGCTCATAGCCCCTGGTCATGGCATATTAAACAAAAGCTGAGCTCTCAGATAACGTTTCCCAAACAAATTCCAGTACAGCTACATTTTGACATTCTCTTCCTGGGCTTTGACCAGATATAAGTGGCACCATTTCATTACCAAATTCTATCCAACTTCTATAAAAAAATAGAGAGGTGAAAACAACATTTTTAATAGGGAACTATAACTAACTGTTGCTGTCCTTTCTCTGTATAAACTGTTATCAAGACTTTGAAGTTCTGCCAGCTTGTTTCCATTACAAGGAAAACCTGATACCAGCTGGAATTTTTGGAGTACAGAGAGAGCAATGGCAATAGTCATGTTGACTTAAAAACTATGCATAATGTCCTGGGGTTTAGGAACACAGACTAAAGAAACTGGAAACAATTTTCTTCTTAGAGGTCTCTGACTTTTTAACACTCTAAGCAGCTTCATCTGTTAAAAGTTCTTTCTAATGTGATATCCACAGGAACTTTTCTCATTCTCTCGTTTTCCAGGCTTTCATTCCTCGTCTCTCCTGCCCATCAGTACTTGAGACTATCAAATGTTCCAGCCCTGTGCTTATCTGCCCCTCGAGAAGCCTCACTGCTCACACAGCATAACTTCTACTTCGTGTTTTGGGTGTTAGCTTCTGGGATTTCTCAGGCATCGCTGCTCCTGAGAGTCTTCTAGTTTGCTTAATGCAAGCCTGGGACCGATGAAAAGGGTGATTAACACTTTCAGCCTAACAGCTGGCTGCAGCTAGGGACATAAAAACCAGCTGCCATGTCCTGTTGATTGCATGCATCAGCAGGCAGGTAAAGCTTTATAATCAATATAATCTGTGGTAAGGGTCCTTCCTTGTATACACACACAGGCTACAGCACTGCTTCATCTGCAAAACAGCATTCAGTTTCAGCATGTGTACTGTATTAAGCTTTCTTTGCATCAATGTAAAAGAAATCTTCTGCAATATGTCGTGATTTGAGCCATATGGTGTGTAAGAAACAGGTGGAGCAAAGGCTGAGCAGCAAGCACTGAAAGAAGAAAACAGCCATTATTTTAAATAATCAAGATAAAGGATTACATTTGTGGCCATCATCCTCCAAACAATTATTAACAGAATAGTCAAACCTGACGGATGTGCTGCTAACAGTTCTGTGCTGTATGTTGTCTGTGGACAGGAATTGCTATAGGACAGTTTTCTGACTTACATTTTGAGTGTTCACAGTCTACTGCTTTTGTTATGATTTTTTTCACCTCCATAAAGGAGATTTATTTAAATGTCCCTATTGTGTGATTCTCAAACCCATTAATGCCCTTTTCAAAGTGGTTGCTGGAGCACTTCCCAAGTAAATATTTGTTGAAGTGCTTATTAGCAAGACAATTTCCTTGGGTATTTTCTCTTTCCATGAACATTCTTATTAGAAATGTTAACAGAAATGAGAAACAATTTGCAAAATTTATTGATATTTCTAGCATAATGGAAAAGGATGGTTTAATCAGGGTATTTACAAATGGAAGCCTCCTTTTAATTTTGCCTTTTGCCTGACTTTCTTTTCTTTTTATAATCAATAAAACCCTATGCAGTTGTGTGTTCCTATGGCAAGTAAAAGCCAAAGCAGTCATCCAGCTGTTAAAATTAGTGTTAGATCTGAATTTTCTATGGATTTCATGGATGGCAGGAAATCAGATTTCATTGCTGCTTCCCCCTCCTCCCCTTCCAGCCTCCTATTAGATTAATACCAGAAGCATGAAGTAACGTTTAACAGAAAGTTGTTGCTTTTAGCTCTGGGAAAACTTGGCAGCCTCTCCAGAAATGAAGGGGGAGGGGGAACCCGAAGCCTCCGTTAACTGAAGAGGAGATTGGAGGCAAAAAGAAACACTTTTCTCCCATTAAAATTCTGAAGTTTAAAAAAAATGCACTAATGGCAAACTGTTTCTAAGTCTAAGGAGGGCCTGCTGTCATACCTCCTCTCTATGCATTAACTGCCTGGCTCATATGGGCTACTTTCATGTTCCCATCTCATATTGCTTAGTAATTTATGTCCTGTTAGCAAAGTGTATCACTGAAACAGTGCATTTCTCTTTCTGTTTAGAATGGGTTTCTACTTTACAGGATGGTCTGAGGACCATGCAACCAAAAAGAAGGGTGTTGCTTACCAACACTGAGATGCCTGCCCTTGAGTGCTTTAAGGTTTCAGTAGTAAAAAAAAAAAAAAAAAAAGGAGTATGTAAACAAGGCATTATGACAAAGAAGCCAGACTACCCCCAGCTTTCTATCTCTGATTTTACAGTGGTCTTTAAACTATAGTACAAAATTAAAATTTATTAAAACAATGTGTTAAAGATTGTCACATGTTAATTCCCTGTGATACTCTGGGATCAGCAAATATATTTTATTGCTTCCTGTGGGCCTAATCCTACATCAGTCAGTGGGATTTTCATGGGAAATGTGTGGTGTCGTGGCCACAACACGACACAGTGGTGCAAGATCACAGAGCACATATGGGGCTCTGTGGAAAAGGGGCACCCAAGCTCCAGGAGCAGCGTGGCAGGACAGGGACAGGTGCTCTGTGGGGAGCAGCATAGACAAGGACATGTGCATAAGACAGCAGACTTTACATGGCTCAGCTCCTGTAAAACAGCATTTTCAAACTACTCATATTCCCAAAATATCTGTGTTTATTTGCTTTTCAGTTTGCCTTGTACCATTAGCTGGGGTGCTGCCCTGTAAAGCTTTAGCTTCTGGTTAAAGAGCAGAGTTCCCACTGACCACAGGCTGGGTAGATGGAGAGATGCAGAGCTCTGAAGTACCCAAATGCTTTACTCTCTTTACACTGAGCTCAGGTGCCAGAAGCTCTTCCAGCAGCTTGCAGCCTGCACAAAGGGCAAGGTGATCCAGAGCCCTCCCACAGTTTCATCCCCTGCCCAGCCTGCTGGAACCCAGTCCTGTTACTAGCCTGTGACAGACCCTGTAAGGTAGGTGGCACATCCAGCAGCAGGCACAGGGAACACCTGGAGCAAGGCTGGGCACAGTCCCCCATTATTGCCCTGGGTAACCCAAACTGGGGCTGACATAAGGAGGGAAAAACAGGATACATATTAATTTGGCACAGGGCATATATATCCTGGCCCCAGGAGCCAGATTTGTACAGGACCCATCCATTAAAAATCTGTGGGGAAATGCTGGAACATTTCTCCTTTCCCTTGCATATTCTGTTGGGAGATGAATGTATTGCATTTTGTGACATTCTCTGCTATCCTGTTATAATTTTAGGATTTTGTTGAAGGGGGCACAAGTGTAGTAGGAAAGCTAGGTGGTGGGCTGTTGTTTGGCTTCTATTTCATTTTAGGTTGGTTTTACCTTGGGTCTTATTGCAGTGCATGTGCCACTTAAATCACAGAACCACAGAATTACTAGGTTGGAAGAGACCTTCAAGATCATCAGGTCCAGCCCAGCCCTAACACCTCAACTAAACCATGGCACCAAGTGCCACATCCAGTCTTTTTTTAAACATATCCAGGGATGGTGACTCCACCACCTGCCCAGGCAGACCATTCCAGTATTTTATCACTCTTTCCATAAAAAACTTTTTCCTAATATCCAATCTATATATCCCTTAGCACAGTTAAGACTGTGCCCTCTTGTTCTGTCAGCTGCTGCCTGGAGAGACCAACTCCCACCTGCCTACAGCCACCTTTCAGGGAGTTGTAGAGAGTGATAAGGTCACCCCTGAGTCTCCTTTTCTCCAGGCTAAAAAACTCCAGCTCCCTCAGCTGCTCCTCACAGGGTTTGTGTTCCCAGCCTCGTTGTCTCCTCTGGACATGTTCAAGAGTCCCAATGTCCTTCCCAAACTGAGGGGCCAGAACTGGACACAGCACTCCAGGTGTGCCCTCACCAGTGCTGAGCACAGGGGAAGAATGACCTCCCTGCTCCTGCTGGCCACATCATTCCTGACCCAGGCCAGGGGCCATTGGCCTTCTTGGCCACCAGGGCACACTGCTGGCTCATGTCCAGCTGCTGTCACCAGCACCCCCAGGTCCCTTTCTGCCTGGGCACTGTCCAGTCACAATGTTCCCAGCCTATGACATTGCAGGGGCTTACTGTGGCCAAAATGCAGGACCCAGCACTTGGACTTGTTAAGCTTCATCCTGTTGGATTCTGCCCGTCCATCCAACACTTCCAGGTCTCTCTGCAGAGCCCTCCTACCTTCCAACAGATGGACACATGCTCCCAGCTTAGTATTGTCTGCAAGTTTACTAATGAAGGACTCAATTCCCTCATCCATGTGACCAATAAAAATATTGAACAGGACTGGCCCCAGCACAGCCCCCTGAGGGACACCACTGGTGACTGTCACCAGCTGGATGCAGCACCATTCACCACCACTCTGGGCCATCCAGCCAGTTCCTAACCCAGCACAGAGAGCTCCTGTCCAAGCTGAGGACTGACAGCGTTTTCAGGAGTGTGCTGTGGGAGACAGTGTCAAGGGCCTTGCTTATTAGCACATCTTCAGGATGTCTGTCTTTGGGTTTAGTATATTTTGTCTAAGCATTTATGCAATCTTAAGTAAGGGCCAAGGGAGAGAATTGTTATAATTTACATTTTTCAAATGTTTTTAATAATGCCTCTGTTAGGAGAAAAACCTCAGAAATCTGAGGCTAAAATATATCTCTGCATCTTATTCTGCCCTTATTACTGTGAGAAAGTAGTAGCAATATTGTGTCATCCTTTGTGCTGCTAATGGGAAATAATTCCACATTTGGGGGCCATCTGCTGAAAAGAAAACCTCTACAACCCTTCTGGATGCACATATAAAAATTTGTCTGCAAAACCAGCTTAATGAATAAGTTGTGAGAATATATTTCATATAAACTTTGTTAGGCAAATCTTTTTCCTTTAGAAATGCCCAAATGACTCCAAAGAGAATGAAAGAAGTTTTGGCAACCATCTTGTACCATCTTGGTACAAATACGTTGTTTTACCTCTTTTGACTCCATACTAATTAATTTAATTTTAATTTAATTCATTGAAGGGAAAGAATAATATTTTTCAGGAGGAAGAAAACAAATGAGAATTTATTTCAACACAGAGAGCTCCATCTTTACACAGATTAACTGTGAAGTTAAGACAGTAACTTTGGTTCTTCTGTTCCATACCATGCCCCCACTGAGATTTCTTGTGTAACCTTGGGAAAATAGCTTAAATTGCTTTTGATTTCTTCTCACTTCCCACTAAAGGAAGTACTGTCTTACTGACATGACCCACAGTATTGTTATATATGCATCCAGATTTGAGAGGGACCAAAGTAGAATAGAAAACTTCCCTGGCTTGGCATCAGAAGGAAATCATAGGGTCCCAAACTCCAATGCATGTAAGGACTCATGAGTCAGCTTGTTGCTTGCTGGGTAAAAGATAATTCTAGAAGGGGTAACTATGGAATGAAGGTACTCCAACCACTGAATACAAAACAATTAGCTGTCCTAAACTGTGACTATAATTGTAAACCAGTGTGGCTACAGAATTTGCACCATGTCTTGTCCCAACTGATTCCCTATTGCTTTGGCATCTATGAGGAGCACTGACCAAGGTTTTCCTAGTGCTTGCAGTTTTCAACATGTTTTCTCACAGCTCAAATATCAAAAACGTACTTGTATACAGGAAAAAACACTACTACCACTGTAGAGAGCTTAGCAGCAGTAGCAGAGCTGGCTGATGAAGCTCTAAGCCACCCCCACTGACCAGGGCACACGCAGATTCTAGAAAAGGGAAGCAATTAATCAGCAGTGAAGACAGAGGACCATACACAAGCTAATAGGGGAGTGCTTTTGTGACTTGAAGGAATGTCCATAGTGTGGTAGCAGAAATCATTTTGATTACTAAAATACCCTATTTAATGAAGAAATAGCGTGCTCTTCTGTTGCATTAAACAGTCCAGTTGCTTAACAAAAATGGTTACATCTCCGACAAATCTTGTCTTGTTTATATCTTTAGGCCATTATGGATACAACACTGCTGCTACTTAAATGAGTCATGAGTTGTGCAATTACAGACAGAGGGACTTTTAAAGGTAACTACTTATTAGTAACAGAAAATTAACTGCCTAAATTAATCTCCCTTTAATGGTAGTTCTGCAACACAGTTATGCTGTGAGATGGGCAGTCAGCATAAAGGAAGAGCAAACCTCCCAAATATGCTGTAAATCTAGGCAAAAAACTCGCAGAAGTGCAACAAAACCCACCTACCAGACCTGTCCCTTAAGCTCTGAATCCAGCTGTAAAAGCAGCCAGTGCCTGATGATTCAGAAAAATGCAAAATATAATCGCTTTTTTTGCCTTGCAATTACAGCCTAGTTAATTGTGTACAACTGTGCAAAGGAAGAGAGTAAGGAAATTCCTTTCTTGACCCTTCCAGCAATTGACTTGTGCCCTGAAGCATGAGATTTGATTACTCATGTAACTTATTTTCCCCAGGCAGTTTCTTCTTGATAGCTCTTGTGTGACAGTCCAAGAAAGTTTCAGGACGAGTCACAAGAACACTCCACTGGTTGAGCCCAAACTTCTTTTATCACTGATACACATTTCTACTGTGTTCTGCATAAGAGATTTTGAGATTTTTAACTAGGATGATCAGTGCAATTACAGGGTGTAATTTTTTTTCACTAGAATGGTACTGATAAATGCAGTCATCCTCCAAGTTGCCTTTTGATTTTGCAGAGATTCCCTTAAAAGGGGGAAGCTTTAAAAATCAAGATTCTTTCATAACCTAGAATCCAGCCTGCTATGCTGCCTCAAAATGTCTTTGAGGAAGTTACAGCAGAGGAATCACTGCTTGCTTTGAAGTTTCACCCAAAGTTCTGGTTTTCAAGCTATAAACAAGTGGTTCAAAATGCTCTGGTTACAGGCTGGAAAGCACTGAATCCTTATGACTTCCCTTGTTGTGACAGGTTTGTTCAAAAGGATGCAACTTAATAATCAATTGGTGTGTTGGTGATGCTGGTCCAAATAACACAAGTTCAGTCTCAATCACAGCTGCTCAGATCTATTTGTTTCTCTTCTCATCAATCACTCTAATGCAAGTACTTTTTGGACATTTTTCAAAAGAGGTAGAGGTGCTGGGAAGAGGTTTAACCTGGATCATTTTCTTGATCTAGTTCTCATAAATAATTGCATCACCCCACCAAAGAATGCAACAAATCATAGATTGTGAATCCAAATGAGTAGGTAAGGCAAAAAATGGAAAGCACCAGAACAGTTTTGCCACCAAAGAAAAGGCTGGGTGAAACAGCACCCAGCCATCAAAGGGAAGCTTTATCTCAATCGATTTTGTCAGGCTGGGAATCACCTCTCCTCCTGCAGGTAACATAAAGCCAGAACCAACTCCCAGCTGTGGGCTCTGGCTCATGTGACAGAAATGCAGCCATGTCCACACCTGATGTGGATAAAACCTGTGAAGCTAAGGGACCAGGTAACACAGAGGTGGTGGCTGCAGGTGCCTGCTCAGAGGTTACTTTAGTTCTGAAGCAGCTGAAGTGATCTCTCTTATCTTATAGAAGCATGGCAACAAAATGGCATTTTATTACCATTTTCAATGCTCCTGATTAAAGCATGCTTTTTGTAAACATTCCAGAATTTGATTTCTACTTATATGAATTACCATGGAAACCAAACTTTTATCAGGCATGCTTGCATACTGAGGGGAGGAGAATTTTAAAAGCCTCTGTGATATGCAGTTGATCTTGAAGTGCAATTGCCATGAAAACTGTTAATGCTAGCTAGATGGACTGTTGAAACCATCTTGCAGCTCTCATGCAAGTTTCCATATACTTTTTCCTGATATTTTTTTATTTAATAGTAGCATTGCTTGTTTTGCTCCAGTAAAAGTTTTCAGCTCTTTAGTGAAACCGCTTTAGAGGTTCACTTGTTTCCTAATTTTTAACTATTTCCTACTCATAAAATGTAAGATGGGGTTTTTGTTGTTGCTTTATATTGCCAGACTCTTGACTGTTAAGCATTACAACTTACCAAGCTATTTAGAGCCTCAGCTATGGCTGGTTATGAGTAGTTATTTTAGAAATAAGTCCCATTCTGTATTTTTATTCTATTTTTTATTCTACTGTATTTTTATTTCTTTTGCTGAAAAGAAACAGAAGACATTGATTTGCACAAAGTTTTCCTAGCATACAGGTATCAGGGGAAGCATATGGTCTGCCTTACCCAGTTTTGCTGCCTCCTCACCTACTAGGTAGGAACTGAGTGAAGGAACATTTCAGCTGACTTATCACAAGCCCTTGAGAGCAAGTTTGACCACAAGAGCAAAGTTGAAGCTTTCCATACTCCTATGCTTCACATTCCCTAGGGAGATTTTTGCAGACTATTAGTTACAGTTTTTCCCACTTAAAAGGAAAAGGAAGATCATGTGAGATGAAGGGAAGGCTGGCTGCTTTTGGTTCTGGCTGTGGCAGGATTAAAAGTAATTTTCAGTTCCACCAACTGTGAGCATGTCCTTAACTCTGCATTTATTACATGCATATGCCTTTATTTTTTAAGTGTGTGTACTTCTCTTTGCTTGCTCAGTGAACTAAAGAGAAGAGTCAGGTTCAATGCTAGTGGAAAACTAAACACTGGGATGTTTGTGGAGGTATCACAGAAGAGACCATCTAGGTTGTGTCCTTTTAGAGTAACTGGTCTCAAAGCTTGTCTTTTTATAGTGAGCTAAAGTAGACATCAGGACAGTCAAGGGCACTCTTTTAAAATATTCTCTAGTATTGTGGGCGTCACTATACACATTAACGAGGTATTACAAAGTTTATATTGTAGTGAAGTTACGGTTCTAGCCAAGTAAAAGACCCCCTGGAACACGTCAGGCACGAAGTTTATCGCAGCAAACCCCGTTTCCTCATGGCACAGGGGAGCAGTCGGCAGTGACGGCAGGGCTTTACCTGGTCGGGTGCTGGGGGAGCTCGGACCCATCTCACAGGATCCCCGCACTAATAGCTAAGTGCTGCTATTCCCGAATTTCCTCTTTGGGAAACAAATGCGGAAAGGCAGAGTGACGAGGCCACACAGCACGAAACAAGATCGCCATGCAGGAAACTCTGGCTCCCTGCCCTGAGCCCTCCAGGCCGGCTCGCATCTCTCCCCGCCGGGTTTTCCTTACCGAGCCTGACACTGCACAGGCGCTCCGAAAGCGAAGCTTGGTTATACGCCCTGGGCTGCCAGCACCGTGATCCCCACCGAGGGACGACCCCTCCCCGAAGGCTTTGTCCCATTCTTTCCCCCCTTGTAGCAGCTCCAGCCCCGCTGGTGGCCTCGCTGCCGCTGTCACCGAGCAGGCCCCTGAGGCAGGAGCCCTGAAGGGTCCGCGGGCCAAACACGGGCCGGGCGGGACGCGCTGCTCTGGCAGCACGCTTTGCCGAGCTGGGGCTGCTTTGTGGGATTGCTTTGGTGTGAAAAGCTCTCCGGTAAGGGCTCTCCGGTAAGGGCCAGCCGGGCTCACCAGCCCCGTTCCCTGCTTTGGGAACACCAAAGTGTTGCTGGTGGCAGCTGCATCCTTCGGTGATGCGTGGGGAATGGACGGGGTCTTTTGGGAGCGCTGTGTGTGCATACACACGAGGGTATCTATGTATTGCACACATACTTTCGTGGGTGTATTTTTCTCAGGTAAGAGGGAATCTTCAATTTCGGGACACCTCAGGCAGAGGCAGCAGCAGGGTGTGACCCTGGGCTGGGTGAGTGGCAGGGGCGCCCCAACCAGGGAAAGGAGGAAACCCAGCTCCGCTCCGGGACCGGGAGGGCGGAGGGCAGCCCCCTCCGACACGCGGCTTCCCCGGCGATGAGGAGGAGGAGGAAGATGAGATGGAAGGCGGGCGCAGGTAAAGCGCACCCCAGCCCCAGGCACGGCAAACGGGGCCCGCGCCCTGCCAGCGCCGCCCTGTTTGCCGAGCTAATCTCGCGGGCAGGAAATTGCTTGGCGACTCATATTTATGGATCGTGAAGAGCTCCACGGCGGCCCCTCCGGGGATATCCCCGTGCCCGTTTCCCGTTCTCGCCCGCCCACCCCCTGCTCCGTCCCTCCTCCCCCCGTCCCGGCTGCCCTTTGCCCGCCCCGCTCCCGCGACCCCGGCCTGAGGGGAGCGAACCATTCCGCCCGCGGGGGTGCCCCGGCCCCGCCGGGGGGCGGGCGCTGCGGCGGGGGGCGGCTCCCGGGGGCGGCGGCGCTCCTGCAGCCGGGCGGGCGGCGGGGACCGGGATGCGCGGGCAGCGGCGGCGGGAGGCGGCGGTGAGTGCGGGGGAAGCGCCGTCCCGCGGGGTGAGGGAAGCCCTCCCGGGCCGCGAGGATGGACAGGGGCGGCGGGGCCCCGCGGGGATGGGAAGGGGTCCCTTTCGGGCACGCAGAGCCTGGGCTGAAGCCGGCTGAGCTGCTCGCAACCGTGCCCGTTTTTTGGGCTACTTTTAAGGGAGTTTGTGCCACCACCACCCCCATCCACTCCCCCGCCTCCGGTCCCTTCGCACGTCTGACGGGTGGGGGCGGTGGGGTCCCCCCTTGCCGCCCGGCTCGGCAGGGACCCCGCAGCTGAAAGAGACGGGGCTCCCTCCCTGTCCCTTTCGTCGCCAGACGCTTCTCCCTCTTTGTCCGGGTGCTCCCCCCGGTTCTGCCGCGTCCCCGCTGGTGAACAAAGCCTCTGCCCCGGGTGCGCCGGGGACATCCGTCCGAGGTCCGAGGAAGCAAGGGAGGAACGGCGGGGCTTGGCTTTGGTTGGTTTGGTTTTCCATGGTAAATAATCTACCTGGTGGAGGGGAAGACGTGGGACAAGGCTCTTTGTCCGCGATCCTTTGTTCGGCTGGTGGCTTATAAAGGCTCCTGCGGCTGTGCGAGGGCTGCCGTGCCCGGCGGGGATGGGTTCCCGGCGCTGAGCCGGCGATGGATGCCGTCTCGGCATCACTGGAGTTCAGCAACAGGAACCCGGCGGATCGCCTTGCGGACGGAAATCGGGGGTTTGGGCTCCATGTGCCCTGACAGAGTCACAGCTCCTCAGTCCCCCCTCGTGTAGCTCTGTCAGCAGCCGGGTGGGATTCGGCGGCGCCCGGAGCCCTGCGCTCGGTGGTGAGTTCAGCTTGGAGATGAGAGCTTTCCTCGGAAAGATACCTGCTGCCCACGAGCAAAGGGAGGAGCGGGCTGGAAACTGCGGGCTCCGATCCTTCTCCTCCTGCCCCAAAGCTGCCGGAGGAATTTATCCCTGTGCAGAAGTGTAAATAGACTGACTGCGCTTACATAAAGACTCAAGAGATGGGCTTTCTGCTCCTGCCACTGAGTGCTTGCTTGATCTCACACACATGGCTTTTGTCACCAGTTCCTTTTCCCCCAAATGCTCATCTTGTCAACCTGTCATCTTGTCTCTGTGCCTTGACTATGCACACGCCCGAATCTTCTGTGTCTGCATCTTCAGGGCATCTGGGTGAATATGTTACCAGTCAGAACATGGTGAACATTTCATTTCTGTGCCACACCTTTCCTCTGTTTTGGAGGAAGAGGGACACAAGAGCAGCCTTTCTTGCAAATATTCGTGTTGAGTGAACTTTTTAGTTCTTGCATTTTCTATATTCTTGTGGATAATGTCCTCAAAAATAAGTTATTAACATGGGAAAGGATCAGAGATGGAAGTAAGACATGACAGAATGGAATTGCAAAGGGTGAGGACAGGCTTGCTTTCCCACAACAGAAGGAAGCAGTGTAGGAAAGAAAGGAGATTAAGTCATCAGAAGATGTGACAGTGCCTACCTTTGCTGTCATGGGGAGGGGTAGTCTGAACTAAGAGGGTTACAGAAAAAGAGATTCCTTTAGGACTGTCAATTAGTAACATCCTACCATTTCTATATGGTTAATTTTACACAGATCCTTTTCTACACCAGCAATTTATTCTGCTTCTGTTTTGACAAATGCTAAACTGACTCATTAGTGTGTTTCTTTTTACTGAGAGAATGGAAATCTTTGCCATCAGCCAGTGCAGGAAAAGTGGTCATTTTTTTCCGTATCAGTTTATGTCTATGCTTATCAGATGCAATTATCAGCCATATCTTTGGAAGTAGTAAAAGGCATCAGTTGACTATTGCTGAGAAGGAACAAAGCCCATCATGAAAAATTTGAAGTATTTTGGGTTTAGATTTGGAGATTACATGAGCTAAAGGTTGCAGATCCATCTTGAGGCTGCAGCTGGATCAGAAGGACTAAAGGTGTTTAAATGGAAGAACTTTTTTGTCTTTTCCACTTGCATATCCAGAGAAAACCTGAAACAATCAAATTAGGTGTGGGCAAGTACAGGTGATTGTTAATGAAGAGATTAATGTTGTGTTCATTGCACATGCAGTGTATTATTTCCATTTTAATTTGTTAAAATGAATGGTTAATTCTGGTGTGTAGTAACTGCCGGCAAGGCAAACAGTATTTCCCACTGAATTAAACTAGCAGCTATAAAACAATGCTCTGGGTGTTTTGAGCAAGTGCTATTTGTTTAGGATTAGTTTTAGACTGGTGGTGCACATTCAAGGTACCACAGAAATCCAAGGGGAGTTTTCCCCTGTAGAACGAGGGTCCTCCAGAGACTACAGTGTAGAGCGAACTGTGTAAATATGACCAACTTCAGGGGTTTTTTTTACTCATGTCTCATGCAGGCAGAGTCAGTTTTTAAGTGAACCACTTTATTTAACTTCCTTTATTATAGTAAGTGGTGTAACTGCAGGTGTAGCACCCCTGTTCCTCCCCTCCCCAGGGGAAAGCAGTTTGGGACTTGCTGATAAATGCTGTCCCATGTTAGCTTGGTGGCACAGCAGCCACGGCTGGTGCCACCGGAGCTGTCACTGCCCTGCTGAGGTTTGCCAAGCACGTGTGATGAGAAGCATTTAGTCTGGGGGCAGGCTTGCTGCCCTGAGAGTGCTGGGAAAGGATGGAGCGTTAAAGAGCTGGAGGGGACTTTTGGAAATATGGGGCAAGCATCCCGGGAAGGAGGCAAATTGTGGAGAAATGGATGAGCGAAACAGGAGACAGAAGCTGTCAGAGTAAGTGGGCACTGGAGAGAACTGATTAACGGGAGGAGGTGACAGGCACAAAGTGGCAGTGAAAGAAATCAGCACAGAGCAAAGCAGATCATGAGCAAAGGTTGCCTGAGACTGGGAAAATGCAATAGATGGAAGGAAAAAAGAGTGGATGAAGCTGTTTTCATCAGTTTTTCTATCTCCTTAGATTTTCTGGGCCTTATCTACCTTCCTGTTCTCATTGAATTTGTCAGGGGTGCCCTAGGGGCAAATTTGTCATGTCAAATAGGATGGGAACAGAGAAACTTTAAGGTCTTTCTGCTCTTGTACAGACAGAATTTCTGCTCCTGTATGATACGAATTTCGATACATAATTGTTTTCTAGTCCCCTTCCTGGAATTTTAGATGAAGAAAGTCTGTATTTATTTGGCTTCAGGAATGAGAATTGTATTGGTCTAGAGTATTAAAGTGTATTTATTTGTACACCAGCTATGCTGTTTGGTTTGGGTTTTCTTAGTCTGCACAGTAAGCAGTCACAGCCCACCAGCAGTGCTTTCTATTTGCCATCTCTGTGTGAAACTTTAGTGTTTCAGTTTGCAAGTCTTATGAGCATACTCAACTTTTCAATAGGAAGGGAATTAATGAAATAGCATCAGAATGATACCAGGGAGCTTGTCACTACTGTCATGAGATGATGCAGTTATTGGGTCAGATAACTGACTCTGGAGCTTAACTAGCAGAAAGGTACCAAAATAGAAAAGATGAGTATGACTGGAGTTCAGCTTGTCCTCTGTCAACCCTGTTTTTCTGCATGATGAAAGGAGTCCATTGTTTCAACAAAAATCTCTTCTAGTACATTTCTACCTGTCCGTGGCTTTTGTTGGAGCAGAAAAGAATTAACTCTCCTTCTTCTTTCAACTTATCTCAGTGAACTACTCCAGATGAAACAGTGGCTAGTGTGACTGCAAGGTAAGGAGGAGGCAGTGACGTCTACTAAAGTAACGCTGTTTCAGTAGATGGTCTTGTATCTTGTCCTACCAAATGTGTAGGAATTAGTTGAGATCCTTGAAATCAGTGCTTTAAGTTTTAGTTTCAGGTAAGAGTAGCTATTATGGCACCAAAAGTTATAAAACTTCAACATTTTCTCCAGCACTTTTATTTGTGTTTCATACATCCATGGCTTGACCCTTAGTTTATAGTCACCCATACTGAAGTATTTACCTGGTCATGAGTGTTTTCATTTTTGATGGGCATTTAAAATTGTCAGCTGTTATGACCTGATTAAAATTATTATTTACGTCTATTGGAAAGAGCAATTGATGTGACAATGCCTGCAACATCAATCCTTATCAAACAGGAGAGAATCATGTTTTAACACTAAGAGGAATTAAAAATGTCATATTTAAGTGCAATTTTTGAAGTAGTTGGGTGGATTATTACAGTAAAATAGATGTGGTTTATGACGGGGATAATGTTACTTAGGGTGTTTCCTGTTGCACTGTTTTATTTCTCCTGTGTCTCCAGTATCCAGTGTGATAATTTCTCAGAGGAAGAGGTAAGCCATAAGAGTGACTTCCTCTGCCACTCCCTTTTCCACATCGGAAACATGCAGGATTGCAAGGGAGTGACTTAGTCAAATATGATTCACAGATACTTGGGTTTTAACTTACTTAGTGTTGCTGAAGGTGCCAGGCTGTGAGTTTTAGAACTAAAGCACTCTGCCTGTCACCAGACTCTGTGCTCATTTGCATGCAAGGACCTATATGTTGCAGGATTTGTATCTTGAAAAGACAGGGACTGAGCAGATTTCAGGGCTATGCTGGCAAGAAATCAGGTGTAGTTTGGGGTCTAGTGTATTATGTTGTGGGGGAGGAGGAGGAGGAAATGAAGAGGGATGTTTAAGGCTACCTTTTGATCACAGCCTTGCTGACTTCTCCAGTTTTTGGCAGAGATGACTTTGCTGTCTCTTAAGGATGTGTCCATTCGTGGGTACAGAATCTCCACCAAATCATGTAGGTGCCTTTCTGTGAATATATTGTTTTATTATTGCAGTGGGCTTGGGGAAGGGTAGATTTCCACATAAGTGTTTT
Source organism: Parus major (assembly GCF_001522545.3). Taxonomy (NCBI): domain Eukaryota; kingdom Metazoa; phylum Chordata; class Aves; order Passeriformes; family Paridae; genus Parus; species Parus major. The sequence continues at coordinate 97,924,519 of NC_031768.1, forward strand.
GGAGGTAAGCAGTAAATTACAGTGAGTTTTACTTTGCCACCAGACTGAGCCTATCAATACTTGTGTTTGTAAGGAAGCAGAGTAAATCAGGAATAAAAACAGGTTTGATTTAATCAGGAGTAAGTACATTGTCCTCACATTATGCAGGAAAAAGGTAAATCAGCTTGGTGATGGAACAGTCTGTTTATGCACACAGGCGTGCTATACTGTGAGAAAATGAAATTTCCAGACACTGAAGCCAATCAGCACTCATTCACCAAATTTTGTTCAGAGTGTGAAAATTCAAGAGGCTTTCTTGTTTGTTAAACAATGTGTGTTTTATTGGAATCGTTGAAACTGACCCTAATCATTTGAAGATCTTGTTGCTGAACAAATGAAACTCTAATGATGTGCAGACGGTGCCAGTGATGGGCTTTTGTCCTCACCCTTCATCAGCTGGGGTTTCATCTGTTTTCCAAGAGTGGCAATACACTGCTGTAGGAGTTTCTGAAGAGAAATGTCAGAGATAATAGAGGTGCCAGGAGCTGTAGGGAGCCACTGCTAATGTTCAGTGAGAAACTGAAAATGAAAAAACAGTGAAGAGCAGAAAAGCCTTAAAAGAGAGTTTGAGAGTTTTGTTTAAAACAGTTTATTTTCAGTCAGGGAAGCACATTGGCAATTCTCAAGGCACTGCAACCCTCTTGATGGGTAACATAAGAGCAAAGTGGGTACCAGAGCAGGCAAAAGGGAGGTGAGTATCAGCCCAGGCAGAAGTGAAGAAGAGGTGAGAAGCTTATGTGCTGGGAAAACTTTGCCCTAAATCCATGGATGAAATGCTGGGAAGTGCTGTGTACACAGGTAGTGTACTTGTGGCTTGGTTGAGCTGCAGCTTTTGGCTCCTACACTAAAGTGTCCTGGTTTTGGCTGGGGTACAGTTCATTTCTTCCTGATAGCTGTTAGAGCATTGTGTTTTGGATTTAGTGTGAGAATAATGTTGATAACATACTGATGTTTTTGGTTGTTGCTATGCAGAGTTTCTGTTGAGTCAAGGACTGTTCACATTCTTACAGCACACCAGTGAGGAGGCTGGGTGGGCATGGCAAGTTAGGAGGTGACATAGCTGAGACAGCTGACCCATGGGATATCCCACATCCTATGGCATCATAATCAGCATATAAAGCTGGGAGAAGAGGGAAAAAGGGTCTCAAACATTTGGAGTGATGGAACCCCGCTTTCCTAGGGGTTTAATTCCTTATTTTGCTTTGCTTTGTACATGACTTTTGTTCTATCTATCAAACTGTCGTTAATTTAATACATGTTTTTTCCCTCTTTTATGATTCTCTCCCCCATCCTGGGTGGAGGTCGACAAGGAACTGGGGGGCCTGAGTTGCCCAGCTGGGGTTAAACCACTGCACAAGGGAAAGGAGTTCTTACTGTAAAGCCACCCAGTGCTATAATATCTTAAAAAAATTGGAATCTTTTGTTTGACTCTCTGCTTGAGTTCTGAATCACTGTTTCTTCTGGTCGTTAGTGAAACAAAACTTAATTTGGCCTGGGCACTGTAGAGATGAAACATGATTGGTACTGCTGTATACATTCACTTCAGATGACTTTATAAATCCCAGATGAAATCATTTTGCTTCGTTCCAGACAAGGCAGAGCGTGGCATGTGCTCTGTAATGAGAGTCAGCCTTGCTGGAGGCCCTGCATAACCTCATCTGAAAGAATATGATTTCATGAGAGCATATATACTCTGGATTTTGAGCTGCTTGTTATGTTAGCTCATTAATTCGTTGATTGTTTCTTGGTTTTGCTCACAGTGGAAAGTTTTTTAAAAAGTTCTTTTCCCCTTCAAATCCAATTATTGGTAAGTGATGACTTCTCTGGTCTCTCATTCTCTAGGAAGGGAGATGTGTAATGAGTTCTCAAACCTAAAATGAAACCATATAAATATTTAACCTTAAAATGGTTATTAGCAAACCCAGGTATTCACCAAATTGAATAAAAGATTGAATTTTTAATTGCATAGAAACCCTCCTCTTTCAGCTGTGCTCTCCTTAACGTTTGTCACATTGATGAAGTGGTAGCTGTCACGTCACAAGATAGGAAGGATGCGGTTTTGGTGATCTTAGCCACAAATCAGTAATATTAGAGACACAGGAAATGCAGTGAATCTTCCTGTCTTTTTAACCAACTCTTTGTTCTGTCTTCTAATTCCAAGTTGTCCATGTTTTGTTTTTCCGTTTAAAGATACGGTGACATCTTTGTTGCGGACAGCTGTGAAATGAGTGTTACTTGTTTTCTGTGTCAAGTTGAACATGGCCTGAAAAGTTTTTGGTTCTTTTCTGGGGACCTCTGGGCACAAAGTTCAGTATTTTTAATAGAGATGACGCAAGCAATATGCCAAGGTGTCAACATAGTGGCAGTATGAACTGGATTTGTGTCCTGATCCTTCAGTGTTTGGTCTGCAGAGAAGTGGGAGAGCTGCTGTCGCCTCTTGCTGTGGTCAGCTGTGGGTCCAGGGCAGTGCCCAGCCCCGCTCCAGCAAAGCTGGGTGCCTGGGATGCTATACAGCCTTTGGGTTTGAGGGTCTGAGGCAAGCTGGAAGGAACTGGGGAAGGGGTCTGTCCATGGGTTGGAAGATAAATAAGGTAAGAAGGATGGTAAATGTTTCATGTCAATAAAATAACCTTTGGAGGATGAAAATTGGGTTGAAAAGCTCTCTGATGCCCAGGTTCTTTCCCATCAGCTGGAGAATTTCAGTCCTGCTGTGCTGGAGAGCCTGGACATGTGGGTGAGTCCCTTCAGGAGCTGCAGCACTCTGGGGAGGCTTCCTGTTCTCTGGCTCCTTGGACAGTAGTGCCATTTTCAGGGAACTGTGGATTGTGTGGTCTTGGAGGAAGCTGCATCTTGCTGTGAGGGGCAGGATGTGCACAGTGGGGTTAAAACTTTCCTTAGGACTGGGAAATGACCTCTACAGAGAAAGATAAAGCATTGCAAAGTGTGGCCAGCACAAGGGGGCTCCTTGGGGAACAGAGTGACAGGACAGGGACTGTCCCCCCTTGGGAGAGCAGCTTGTGTGGAGCAGGAGAGGCAGGAGCCGAGGTCAGAGAGAAGGAGCCTCCCTCTGCGAGTATCAGCAGCCAGCTCCCTTTTCCCAGGGCTGTTCTCCCAGGAGAAGAACATGAAAAAGCATGGCACGGAAAGTCTGTGCACCACAAACCTGCAACCTTGGGGCTGTGATGACTGCAGTTAATTAAATAGGTGGCTTGTCTCTAGACAGCCCCAGACATCCGTCTCCATTCTTCACTTGGTTTTCTGACATGTTTCTATTTGCTTGTCCAGAACTAAGCCCAGGGGTCCTACAAATGGTCACCATCAATTTTGTCACTAGATGCAATTTTTAAAATTTTTTTCTCAACCTCTTAGAAACAGATCTGTATTTAAAAGAAATCTTTTAATAGAGCAACTCACTAGAGGTCTTCTATTTGGATTTAGGTTTAATTTTAGTTTTTAGTGGCTGGAATTCAATTTTGGCATTTCTTTTAAACCAAGTCTCTCTTGTAGCCATATCAATTTTCAATTTGATCTTAAATAAGTTTTCAAGATTCCCTTTGTGTTCCTAGTCTGGCTTCTTTGGAATCTCAGAAATCATTGCATGCCAAAACATTTTCTTTGTTTTGGATCACATACCTGGTTTTGCATAGGTTTATTCATGATTGCAGGATGCTGGTGTTGCGTGGGCTGAACTTGGGCTACTGGCTTTCCAAATAAAGTCTTCAGCAGTGAAGTGCAACCTTGTTAGTGATTTCTTAAGGAAGCCACAGGATTACAGACAAAACTCAGGAGCTGTGACCAGTAACTGCCTATACAGAGTCAGGATCATAGATAATGGCTAGTTATCAAGCCATTAGTATTACGTGTACTTTTAAATGGATAAACCAGCTGCAGACAGGTTTGGCACTTTTTTTTTTCACAGTCACCGTATTAAACGTGGTGTGTCCTTTCCAGATATCTTTTACATATTTCTCTTTGAGTTGGCAGTGGAAATTTTGCAGTAAGAAAAGCCAGTTGTGTTCTGTATTATGCACTCAAAAAATGTTCCCAGGATACACTTCTTAACACAATGACTTTTTTTGTTCTATTTTTTTCTTTATTTACAGGTCAAAATTTATCTGGTTCATTCAAATTAATATAATTTTAACCATCCTGTAGAAGAGAAATATGATGCCAAACAGAAGTAACCTCTCCTCCTTCCAGAATGTTGGATCAGGTAATCAATTAAAATGAAGTTTGTTTGTAATACACTGAGATCTTTCAGAATTTCTAATTGAGTTTGGCCCTTTAATTCTCCTGACACATGGGTAAGATCAGTGCTCTGTTCTTACTCCATGTCTAACTCCATTTACCAGGCAGAACAAGGCCACAGCTGGATATGCTGCAGACAGCCAACCCTCCCCCATCACTTTAATGCCTGTCTGGAACAGATATCAGTGACCCCCAGCTAAACAGCTCGAGAAAGGAAGAAAAGGAATGAGGGAGGGAAAATAAAATTAAAAAAAAAAAAAAAAAAAAGAAAAAGGAAGAATTTCTTTCTGTAGCTCCAGGCAGCAAATACTTTGCTAAACAGAGGACCCTTGTGCTGAGCATGAAAGCTGGATCTGACCTGGATGTAGGATGGGTTCAGGGCACATCATGAGCTGAAGCTTCCATCCTCAGTCTCTATAGCTGCATGCAAAGACAGCATCAGCCAGGATGTGTAACACATCTTGGCATATTCATCAAGTTTCTACTCAAACATTACCCTAAAAATAAACAAAACGAGCAAGATCTGGTTGGTGGGAAGCAGCTATGGTTTATTTAAACGTGTGCTGTCGTCCAGTTGGGATTTAACTGTATGATTGTGGGCACTGTGGTGCTGGAAGCAAAAACACAGAAGAACTGGCAGGAGTGATAGTAGAGAAAAGCTGGAGTGGCTACGTAAAGGTATCGTGACCTTTTCTTACTGTACTTGCTTGGATTTCAAGTACAATGAACCCTTCACTGCTGTGGTGAACAGGCATGAAAGTTTCCATGAGCTAACTTGTTTTTTGGCAAAAGCATCCAGTCTTTGAAGGATTAAATGTGCCCTACTGCTATTGCAAGGGAGTAATGAACAATTATTAATGTCCCATTAATATGTCTGCCAAGCTATTTATAGAGGAGCCAGTGAAATTTATGCAGAAATATTTGAACTTAGCTGGTTTAGTTAAGGTTTGGACAGTACAATTTTCATATGAAATGAGATTTAAGAGAGTTTTGGAGATAGTTTTAAGAGAGATTTGGAAGAGGGGAGGAGAACGAGAGACTGAGATAGAAATTATGGTCAGTTTCACAATGAAAGGTTAAGTATAAAAGCATATACATTGTGCTTTACATCTGGGCTCTTAAATAATTTCTACATCATATTATTCTTGCTTAAAACATCACTAATACGATGAATGTTTGATTTATCCAGATGATGTTTTCTTGTCCTGACAAGAGTTCTCTTAAATTTGGGTCACATTTATCCTTTTGTTCATTTGAACTTCATCATTGCTGTTATCAAAATTTATGAAAATAGCTAAAAAATGTCAAGTAAAATACCACGATATAAGAAACTGCAGTTTCACTGCTCAGAGTGGTAGAGAACTCAATGGTTCAAAGTGGTTCAAAGGCAACTTAGGTAGCTGTATCATCATAATAAGTGTGTTAAAATTATAAATATAATATAAATCCAGCCATAATTACAGCCAGCATAAAAATATTAAATTCTGTATAGTGGTGGACTTGAGGTTTAGTTTTGAAGGTGCAAGTTAATGCTTTCGGCCGCTACCAGTTTGTAATTAACAACTACTTAACCAGGTCCACTATAGCCAAGAAGGTGTTCTATTTTACTTTGATTTTCATGTTTGTGTCCCCTGATGCTCCTTCTGTCTTCTGCCTATTCAATTCCATTAGGAATGATGATTGCCTTTGTTCTCAAACTTAGGGTTTTTTTCCTTAATAACCAAGGAGCAGCTGTTGTTGCACGCCTGGGTTGTGCCAGGAGGCCTGGGCAGCAGAGGACTGCTGATGGACAGTGGTGAATTCCATGGTGTTTTGCCTTATTAGCAAGGAAGGTTCCAGAAACCAGGAGCCCTGTGAAGAATGCATTGCCACCTTCCACAAGAGCTGAACCTAGTGATTCTCAATGAAACCAGGTCATATGAACTCTGGTGGCAAACAGGAATCGCAAATTCTGTCTCTTGGTTCATACAATTGCCTGAAGCAGTACTTGGACTAAAGTATTGTCTCCGAGGACATTATGGGCATTTTACACATTAGATTTCCCCACTGAGTGACAAGCTGAAATTCAGTTTCTCATGAGGATGCTGAAATCACAGGTGAAATGTGACTGAGCCAAGATTAAATCCCAGACTTGACCCTTATTTTCAGAAACAGCACTTGCTGGCACTGCAGTAACTGACACTCAGGAGTGCTTTATTAGTTCAGAGTGTGGACTAGGACATCTCAGGAGCTGCTGTAAATGTTAATGGTGTCATTTCTACATCAGCTGAGGTCTAAGTGTAAGCCTGCTGGGGGTCCTGTTTATCTCCTGCAGTAACTGGCACTGTCAGGAGCTGAGTTCTTTCTTTGCTTTTGGCAAAGTGGAGCTCAGAACTGTGTGCTAGAGCTTGATACATGGTTGGGCAATAACACCCACCACAGCAAAGGCTTTTTTGGTCTATGCTTTCTTCCTGAGTATAAATTAGATTTATGAAAAATCATTAGGATCTGTAACCTTCCTCCCAGCAGTATTTTTAATAGTCATGTGGTTTTGTTGTTTTGAATGAAGTTATGCAGCCTAGCATTCTGCTTCCTTAAGGTTATCTTTTAACCAAAGTGCTCTTTGCAGATGTAGTTACAGCCTTATATCTTTGAAGCAATGAGCTGAAACACCTTAAAAAAGTGCCTTGGTTTTGTACTTTCCTATTAAGCTTTGCAGGACCATCCACAAAGTAAGCAGAAAGGTGACAAGCTCCTCCTGAGCTTTAAACTGAGCTCACTAGTGTACTGGGGCTCAGATGCACTAGCTGAACAGATTAAAGGAAGAGGTGATCCAGAGCAATGTCTGTTTCTGGCCCTGGGAAACCTGAGCTGGAGTTCTTCACTCTTGTTGTCTGCATTGCATATTCTCCCTGTACCTCAGTTCCTCAGCTGTAAAACAGCTGTAAAACATCAGGACAATAATTCTTCCTTACTTCACAGATATCTGAAGAGGCTAAGAATTATAGAGGCTGAGCCACAGCCTCCTGCAATGGATAGGACAGCAAAGAAAGAGTCTAGCCTCTCTCCAGTTGTGTTGCTGATTTTGGTATGGTTTTGTGCGTCTACCCTTTCTTTTTCAGTCTCCCATCTTTTGCAGAAACAGATGGGAAAATTGTGCATCTCCTCCTTTGCGTAGTGATCTGAGACACATTTACTACAAGCACAGTAATTATTGCAAAAAGTGTTCATGTTATTTTGCAGGCATGCACATGCAAGAGGCTACTTATTTGCTGATTTTTTTTTTTTCTTGTTTTTTCTTCTTTACAGATTCCAGTAAGATTATGGCAGACTATAGCCACTCACAAAAACAGATGGAATTACAAAATGCTAGTTTGGGAAAGGGTTCTGTGGCGAATTCCCTTGAAAATGGTCTCCAGGATATTATGGAAAACCTCAACACGAAGAAATATTCATCAACTCTTAAATTTAAAACAAATGGGGACTATGCTGGCTCTTACTTAACCCTTTCACAACCTATGCCAATTAAACCTAATCCTTCCACCAGTGGTAAAAATACACACTCTATTAACAAAATTCAAGGAGGCAAGCAGTTCCCCTGTGAAAGCCCATATCTTCCAGACAAAAGCATCTCTGTAAAGCATTTGGGTTCCATATCAGGCATGTCTCCATCACTCAGCGGGTATAGTTCAGGAAGGACAGATTTTGACATGCATGCCAGCAGAGAAAATGAAAAATCCCTTGGACAGATGGATAAGTTTCACTACTTAAAGTACAGTCAGAGAAATAAATCTTATGACAACATCTACTTCCCAGGAATGCTGGAGTCAAAGAAGATCTCAGGCTCTCTGCTGACGATGTGGAATGGAAGCTCGGGGAATGAGCTGGTGCTTTCACCTGGTAGCAATTCTGGGGCAGCCAGCATGCCTTCTAGCCCAAAGCAAGGCAGGAGAATGAATGCTGAAAACATTCTGGGCCTTCACATAAAGCCAGTTAAGTACAAGGATGGGATGATGGAAACCCTGGCTTCACGGCCTAGGAAATACTCTGGTGGATCTCTAAGTCATATGGGAATGTACAGTCGTTCCCTACCCAGACTTCATAGATCAACAGAAAACCAGCTGGTGCCATTAAGTTTGCCTCCCAGAAGCTCTCTGGGTAATACTAAAAGGAAAAAACTTGGAGAAAAAGATCTACCTCAGAATGCTTTTGATGCAGATAATTATCTGAATTTTTCTTCTTGCAGCTCAGGGGTTTCACCACATGCAAACTCTGTCTCTGGGAGTAATCCCTATGTCAGTTCAACTCTTAGTGTTCCTGCAAGCCCTCGTATTGCTAAAAAAATGCTTTTAGCACCTTCTTCCCCATATCTCCTGGATGATTTTGATAGACTTGGACTCTCAGGAACAAGTCCCAGTAGTTCTTTCTCCCCAGTGGATTTTGACAGGTCATTCTCCGTCCGAAGAAACCTTTCCACCAGTTCCATGGAACTTGATGACCCAGATCTGGAAAGTTACAGACAGACTCCCAATTCTCTGCAGACATCGATGCGAGAGCGGAAGAACAGCATTAGCTCGATTTCAGGAAGGGAAGACCTCATGGACTATCACAGGAGGCAGAGGGAAGAGCGACTTCGGGAGCAGGAGATGGAACGGCTGGTAATTTTGCTCTTCCTCTTAGTTATCTGTGATATTTAGCATTTGAAAAACACCCATCCCAGGTCTAGCCATCAGGAAGGTGCAGCAAAGAATAAGCTGCTCTGTTTTGAAATTCAAATGCAGCCTGCTCCAGATACCTTGTTTATTCTCACAGTCCATAAAGCTGATGCTTACAAAGTGTGCTGCTTAGATAGACAGTAGCATTCAGCCACCCTGAAAAAATGTTGGAACCCATGTAGATTGTGTGCAGTTATCCTGCAGGCTGTGTTAAAACGTCTGCGTACATAAAACCCACAAATTACACCGCAGGGATCCTGCAGGACTTTTTGTTTTAGATGATGGCACTGTTTTGTGGTAAGTGGGCAAAGAAAAAGAGTTTCTGCTATAAACTGCTCAGCCTTGTGTGCTGCAGGATTGGGTATACATTGGTGTGGGCTAAACAGTCATCAGCAGAGTTTTTTCTGCTTAGTTGCAATTTTTTCCTTCTGAGATGTTCATTAAAAAAGATTCTTCCTTGCTTCTCCCCCTCCCAAGATGGAGAGCAGCAGAGGGGGACAGTTTCTCTCTTTGTCTCAGTGTAAAGCAGTCCATCCCTCAGCTTGGGTTTATCTAGGTAGTAAAATTTAATTTATGTGTTACTGAAACAACTTGTGGTTAGGAAAAGTGAAAAGGTCTTCAGAACCCAGAGAGATGTTTGAAACAGTTTTGTATTGAAACTGTTGCTGGAAGAACACATAACAGCTCTTCCAAAGGGTTTTCAAAGGGGCTTTGGGACTCTCTGACCCTGTTAACATGCATTCATATTTTATCATCCACATAGAAACAGAGGTCATTAGATGGGCCAGTTGGTATTCCTGAGTCTTAAATTTGAGACATTAACTTTACATTTGTGTGCTTTCATTCATATCTCATGAGTTTGAGCAAAATGGCAGTAGGATACTCTTAAACCTGTCTGGTTTTCATACAGACAGCAAGCCTGCAGGAAAATTCACCTTCTGGGCAGACTTGGGGTGAAAATCCATGGGAAGGATGGATGCAGGGGTAGTGGGGATGTGAGAGAAGGGGATGCCTGACAACGACCACCAACAATGACCTGGGGCCTGTGAAGGGCCACAGTTCCCATCTTGAACCATACCAGTGAGCAGGTTCACTGAAGAATTGTAACCCAGAGAGACTTCTCCCCCCTCCCCATCTCACCTCTGTCCATGATGTAAATTGGTGAGGAGCCTATTACACAGGCAGGAGTCTGCCTTTCCCCCCATTCCACTCATCACTGTAGTTTATAAGATAAACACTGGTGTTTGCAAGATGTGAAAAAGTTAGTCTTTGCCTGCTCAAAGGCTGTAGTGTCGAGGCAGGCACTGCTCCCTCCCCACTCCATGAGTGTCAGGGCAAGTCCACCCCTGCCCTGCTTTGCTCCCCAAAACCTCTGCTGGCTCCCCTTGAAGCTGCAGCTTCTCTGGAGCAGGGACTGGGTTCCCTGGGGCAAGAAGGACCAGCTGTGAGTGAGATGGTTGGGTGGCTTAGGACAAATGTTTTGGGAAACATCAGAAGAAAAGTTGTTTCTCCCTTTCTTGCTGCCTCTGTCCTGCCATTCCTTTGCTCCTTTCAGTAATCTCCTCTCTAGTCCTGGTGTGTTGTGTGTGTAGTGGTGATTGCTTCTTTGCTTCTTATCAGAAGGTTTTGCAGGCAGTGATGCAGTAAAACCTGAGATAATCAGTCATAAAAGCAACGTATTTGTATTTCAAAGAGAACAGCCTTTTTTTTGTTTTGTTTTGTTTTCATTATTATTTGTAGTGAGAGATGAAAGATACTGGGTTGTTTCAGGATTCAGTGATCCTGATAATCATTCTGGTTTTATATTTGTATGAAATGGCTACATTCTCACCCCTCAATATTTTCTCTTGCTCAGCAATACTTCCTTCAAGTCCCAGATCTTCAAAAAGAGAATTTGCTTACTGTTTTTACAAAGCTTTTGAAAACAAGATGATGTTTTGTGTATTGCATATAATTTGAACACGAAAGATTTTCCTCCTGCTTCAGTACATCTTATACTCAAGATACTGCTCCATACCTGCTCTATTCTCCATTTGCTAGAGCTATCTGGTAGAAGAGTGAAATATCAGGACAGTGCCTCTTTGACTTGAGAGTCTGCAAAATGGCATAAGCAGATTTCTAGATCTCTTGAGGAGTAGAAAGATAGATATTAAAAAATCCACACATCAGTTCTTTGTATATTAGGGCCTGTTCTGTTCTGGTGTTATTCTGTCCCTCTGCATGGATCCCTGTCCAAAGGATAGTCAAAGATCTGTCCAAACAGGGTCTTTGTATATCCAGCCAGAGCTTCCAAAGAAAAATTTTGTCAGCCCTTATGTACTGACACAGGCGAGGGATCCAAGCCTGCTCAGGTCTCTCCTTTTTATTGGCCTGGGGAAGGTGTGAATAAAAAAGAAGCACTCATGGATATCAAAACTGTGTGCTCTGAGCTTTAAGTACTGTGTAAAAGCACAGGCTGAGTAGCTGGTTAGTGAATGGCAGGGGGAATGAAGTCTCTGTGCACAAGTATCAGGAATTTCCATACTGGGTTTTTGAAGCATGGTGGGGAGAAGAACAGTAGAAGGAATACTCAGATAAGTCCATCAGAAAAATAACATGCTTTTTTAGGGGCCTAGGCTGTTCTGTGGCCCAGATAAGAAGTGGAGAATATCTTCCTTTGCACCATCACTGTCCCTGTAACTATTCTGCTGGCACAGAGTGGCTTGAAAGTGTTCCATTTGATAGCTGATACTCACTTCCGGATTTTTTTTGGTAGTAAAATCCATGCAGTCATTGCAGTCTGACCTAGTATCTGCCCTTGAACTCTTCTGTTTACTTTCACTTGTTTACTTTTTCTTTTCCATGTAAATTATTCCATGAGTTCTGCTTGTGTTTAGTTTGCTTTTAAGTGTCAGAGGCTCCTCTGGAAGTTTGCATTTAGAGCTGCTGCTGCAGCCTGCAGATGACAACAAAAGATCTGCTGTCATTGCCCAAAGAAATAATCAGAGATAAAAAACAAAAAATGTACAAATAGTAAAAATATGTAGATTTTTTTTTCTTTAATTGTTTAAAAGTCCAAGTTTTAATTTGTTCCTGTGCACCAAATACAAAAGACACATATGTACTCGTGCAGGATTTGGTGTTTTTTCTTACCTGTTTCTTTAGATCTGCTGTCTGTGGCTGGGTTCACATAAATCAGCTGAAGACTGGTGCCACTTTAGCTTTGCCAGCTTGTTCCTTTGGTTTGAAGAGCAGGAGGAGCTGGCATGCTCCCTGCTGCCATGGCTCTGGGGGCTGATGGGCTGTGGGAGCAGCTGGGGCAGCCCAGGGCTGCTCCTGGCACAGGCAGCAGGGTCACGACCTGCTTCGGCTTCCTCTGCAGCCCAGCTGACCGGACATCGCATCCTGGCACGGGGATGTTTACACGAGCTGCACACAAGTAGATACTGCTGACACTAACCCAGGAGCCTTATAAACAAGGGGGGAAATTACTGCTGGGATCTGATAATGTTCAATGTGATTCAGTTAGCTTTTTTTTTATTATTTATTATTATTATTATTATTTAAAGATGACATCTCACTTTTTTTTTTTCCTATCTGAGATGAAAGCCCAATTGTGGTAGCTGCTGGAACTAAAAAAGGCTCTTTTTCTTCAGATGATGGGGTGGTTGGGAGTAGAACTGCACAGGTAACATCATTGGGTTGATATTAAGGGCCATATGTTTTCTTTGATAGCCACTTGTTTAAATAGCACTAAAGTTTTCAGTGCTGGTTTTTAGGCAGTACTGTGTATCTCCTCTAGATGGTGGTAGGTACCTAAAAATTAGATGTGCAGTAGATTCGTGATGCCTTTCATTGCCCAGCTGTCTGTAGGGATCTGTAAACATACATAAACATTGTTAATAAAGTTTTACTAGATCCAGGATTTGTACTGGGAAGGGTTTCAATTTATCTATGCCTGAATTAGAAGTAATAAAATTTAAGGGGCTTATTCCATAGTCCACTTTGTCACAGTCGGAAAAGCACTGCATTTCATTAGTTTATTCAGATGTAGGGAATAATACAGAATATCCTTGTGCCTGGTTTGCATTGATGCCTTGCAATTTGGTAAGATGTGCTTATGCAAAGGGAAAAAGAAATTAAACTATTTTTGAGATTTTAAGATGGTACTGCTTTAAAATCATGGTTAATAGAACTTATGTAAATCTTCATGTGGTTTTGTGCAAAACCTCATATACATGTTTTATAAATCTGTATTGGCACTGTGTCTTTCTACAGATCCTTTAATCATAAAGTACCCAAGCTGTATGTAAAACTGTGAGGGATTAGCTCTCAAAGGAGTCCCAGCCAAGCAGACAAAGGCTAGCTTCAAGGTAATTTTTTCCACCACTAGTATTTGACAGTTTCTATAGTGTTACAGAACAGCTACTTAACATCATTTAGTTTTGTAATTGAACAAGTGCTGTATAATAGGATAAACCCTCCTGCAGAATATAACTAATATTGATGACTCCATAACTTTCCAGGAACATTCAGTTTCAATTGTGTCATAAAACATTTCTGTGGGGTCTTTAATAAGTCAAAATCTGGATTACATACATTTAATTTTTGCAGCTATGTATATTATGCAAATTAACACTGTGATCCGGGAAGAAATCAATCCCAGGAGACCTGTTCTCATTTACAGAACTGAAGTAGTGCTCTGGAAGTCTGGTCTTCAGGCTCCTGGCCTCAGTGTCGTTTGAAAAGGAGAATCTGCATAGGTACTACAGGGACAAAAGGGCTGAACAGTGCTGTTATTTTGGCAGCCAGTGGCATTCCCTCAGGAGCAGAACATGTGCCTCAGGTACAGGAGCTAATTCTTGGAAGGTCATGTGCTCAGCTCCTCCCTGCAGGCTGTCTCTACTCTGTGCCACTGGTGTCTTCTGTTTTTACCAGTCCATTTCTCCTGTGCCTGCTCTGGAAGGGAAGGATGAGGCACAGGTGCTTCTCTGCTGTGACCTGGGGCTCTCCACACCCCTTCCTGTGCAGGTGTCTCTGCTGTCACAGCTGCCTCTGAGAGAGGGACATGAAATGCAGGTGCTGCTTCTGAGAGCTGTGCTGCTGGTGGTAACTTTGGAGCTGAAGCAATAACCCTGGGAAAACGAGGGCTGGCAATGAGAAAACAGAAAACCGGTGGAAACCGAAGGGAAGAGGAAGAGCACTTGAAGCTTTTCTCTGTTTTGATGCTGCACTTCTCAAAGCAGATTTCTCAGTCTCTTCAGAGCCGAGCTCCTTTGGGATTCTCCTTCACGGGGAGCTCCGTTTATCTCGGTTCTCCAGGTCAGGAAGAAAACTCCAAAGCCTGTTAGGATCTTGTTTCTTGTGTTTATTAGGATGTTATCACAAAACTTGGCAGGCCTTCCCAGACTTTCTGCACAAGTTCAATTCAGTATAACCTGGCTCACTTTGGCTCTGAAGGTATAAAATGGCCCAAAACCACACGGCTGTTTCATCTTTATATCCATTTTTAACCTATTAATAATAGACATGTGTATTGTTTTTATATATTAACAAATAAGTTTTCTATATCTACTTACATAACTGAAACAGCAACTAAGTTTCAACCAGTCACTCTTTGTGCTTCTAAAAACTGCAGAATCATGGAGAAGAAGGAAGGAGAGCTAAGAAACACACCCTTTTTCCTCCATCTTTACTCCATGTATTAAACACTCTAAAATCTGTATTTTTTACTTCAGTGACATACTAAGCATTATACTGCTTTCTACTTAATTTTTTATAAATCCTGGTTTGCCCAGGGATATTTGGAAGCCTTTCTGTCTGTGTCAGACAAGATTAATACCTTTTTGGAGAATAGGACAAACAGAGAAATGTGTCTCCATTTCTGGATTCCTGCAACACTTGGTGAACTGTTCTCAGACCCAGGTCAACTTTATCATTGAAATAAGCTCCTTAGAAATGTAGGAAAGAAAAAGCTTTCTCTAGCCTCTCATCCATGAGGTAGTGAATGTACTTGTAAGAAAGAAAGTTTGGGGGCTTTTCTGCAGCTCTTTCCCCCAGTCTCTCTGCCTCTTTCCCCACTGTCCTTTTTGACTAGCTGCTGTTCCCAGCTTTTGCTGAGAAGGTGGTGGTTTGTCTGTCTCAGCAACAGTAGGAAAACACTGTTCTTTGGCAGCTGCTAGTCTTTGTCACAAGGGATGGACTGCATATGTATTTTTAATTAAATTTGGGGTTATCCAGTTAATGGCACTTACCTGAAAAGCTTCCTGTTTACCACAGCTGATTAACCAAGGCTTGCCTTGATATCCAGATATAGCAGCACTTCTACACATTTGTAAAATTCATAAATATGGTATGTAGCAGATGAACAAATCTAGGAATCTCCACATGGTTGCTGTTAAAAAAATGGGATATTTATCTCTGCTACTTTGGAAATTTTTTTACTGTGTACCAGGGATGTCTCTTAATGTAATTGGTAATCAATAGCAGAAGATGGTTATTATCTCCTTATCCTACCCTTGTCCTTCAGCACTTAAATTTGCAGACAACCATGTGTAATGTGTAGCTTTTTCAAAGCCAGGAGTAGTGAAGCAGCTCAGGCAGAAGCTGCACAAGACCTGTTACCCCTTTTTGTAGTGGGGAAGAGAATTGCAGAAAATACACAGATATGTTTTAATCTGTTAGAAAAGACATTTTATGGGGAAACATACCAGCTTATAAGGCTTGGTTCAACATCACCCCCCTCCCACCAGAGCCAATTTTAGATCCATTTCCTGCTTTTGACATACCTTTTGGTTTTTTTCCTCTGCTGTATTCAGTGTCACAAATAACATGAGTGGTATCTCTTGCAAAATTATTGACTGGATTTTCCATGGGCTACTTGTCCTGTGTTCTTCCATTGCAAGGGTGCTTTCCTAGCCTGCTTCTTCACTGAGAAATTCATTCTGGAAGCACTTACATGCAGGTGTGCTGGAACTGGAATGAGCTGGCTGAGATGAAATGATGAGAATAGAGTGTATAAAATAACCACAGAGCTTCCTGTCCATAATCCTCACAGCACATGTCAAAATAGAAGTGAGAAATATCAGTATTTGTGTAATGTGTCTGAAAGCTCATCAGGAATTTTTTGAAGACTGGTTTCCCTGCAATTTTTAAGCTTTTTCTGAGCAGCTGAGACTTGATGGGGGGGAAAAAAATAACTCCTTTTTTTCCTGTCTGCTGGGGAAAGGGCCAAGCCAGAGCCCCTCACCTGAGCACTTGGGCTGGAATGTGCAGTGGCCTTGCTTTGAAATTTGCCGTTTCCTATTATTGCCCAAGGGATGGAAGCTCAGCATGGGGGAACCTGATACAGCCTGTTGTTGCAGGAGGGGTGGGACCTCATGTCCTGATGTCCATGTTTCCCATCTATAACCATGAGGACAGGCTGGATGCAGTCACAACAGGGAGAGCTGCATAATTACCGGCTGTCCCAGGCAGCGCTTGCACAGCGCTTGAGGAATTGGGTTGCCTGGCCAAAAGTAAGGGAGGGTAGCGGCGCTGGAAGGGTAAGGGAAGAGGCTTAGGGTCTGGCAGTGGCTGCCTGGAGGCAGCAAGGCTTTGGAGAGTTACAATTATGTCCGTTTGGGATTGAAGGATGTCTGAGAATCTGCTGGACCGATTTATTGGAAAATAGAAGTTTGCGGTCACTGCGCCAGGCTCCATTGTTTCAGCGGCTCATCTCGTTGCAGGAGGATTCTGAAGAAAGCTGGGAATAAGCCACCCAAAGGCAGAACTGCTCTCTCACAGCACTCCCTTGTTTGGGTAGTGCTTGGAAAGGGGGTGGGTTCAGACAGGTTCTCCAGCTCAGAGGTCTTAATTGCAGGTGATGTGCACGTGTGGTGCGTACAACCAGGTAATCTCTCAGTAGCCGTATAAAACTCTGGGTGCGTGTAACCAGTGTTAAATTTTCACAGAATGCAAAGGTTTGCATTTGTGTTGCATTGCATCCTGCAAAGGGAAAGCTGAGGCAGTGCACTGCCTGCCCTGTTCTGCTTGATCCTTGTTATCACTTGCTGTTGGGCATAGGAAGTGTTGGGGTGGGCAGAAGTAGCTGCTGTGTAACTCCTCTTTGCAAATGTAATGTCAGGCAGAGCTGGAAAACCAAATATATCAGTGGTTCCTGGGGAGGGAGGCTGAGGATGCTGGGTTTTTGACTTTCTTTTTAAATATTACTGTAGAAGGATTTGCTAGAAATTAGAAATTAGATCATTAGTGCAGGTATTAATGCCAAGCATGGAACCCTCACAGTGGTCTTTTTTTCCAGCAAAATTTTCAATAGACTTATGGTAAGCAATTTATTTATTTTTTTCTTTAACAAAAGTAACATGAAATTACATAAATGCTTTTACCTCTTAAAAATGAAAAGGTATTAAAAAAAAAATAAATCCATCTGAAATAGAAGTTACCAGAAGCTATGCAAACAGTAAAATAAAACAAATATAGCTTGCTAACAGTTGATAAAAGGTATCGTAGAGATCTAGAAATCCTTCAGAAATTAAATGTTTATCTCAACTTGAAACATATCAAGTCAGAATGGCACAGCTACTCTGAGACTCAACTTTGAAATGTTGGTATGAATCCATAGGGAATTTGAAGTAAACTGATAAATAAAGATTTTCTCCAATTCTGTGCCTTTGACAGATGTTGTATTTTAGATGTGATGCCTCTTTTTTCTGTTAATGCTTCTAAAACTGTGTTTTGCAAAATGTGGAGTAATTCTCTCAAAGGAGGAATCACAGTTAACAAAATGGACAATCTAAAAAAGTCAGGAATGGGTGAGTTCATGGAAAATCCGTGCAGTATTTTGCAGCTTGGTAGGAATATAGCGTAAGTGTGAAGTGGAACAAGTAGTGATTTACGTAGTGAGATCACTGGATGTGTGTACATACAAATGGGGTGTAGACACAAAAACCTCAATAAAAAATTTAAAAGTACATTTCACAGAAATGAATAGCTAGTTAAATAGGATGTCCTAACACTTATTTATCTTTCCAATGTAGAAAGTTTTAATATTCTTAAAATCTTCTTTCATATTAATTTTGATTCTTCATCTTGCACTATAATTTATTTATCACAGTGCATTATCTCTAAGTGGTAGATAGACTTCATATGGACTTTAATCTTTCACTAAAACAAAAAACCAAACCCAAAGCAAGCTTTTTTTAACTTCATCTCTACTTTAGCTCCCATGTGACACTCAGTGCTATTATCTTTTTCTGAACTAGGAACGACAGCGGCTTGAGACAATCCTCAATCTGTGTGCAGAATACTCCAAATCTGACAGCGACCCTGCTGCAGCTACTACAGTTGCTGATGTTCAAAAAATTAACAAAGAACTCGAAAAACTTCAGCTCTCTGATGAGGATTCTGTGTTCGAAGACTCCCAGGCGAATCTGGAAACGAGGTTCAGAAGCCATTTGAAATCATCCGCAAGCGACTCGGATTTCTCGGAGCTGAGCAGCCACAGCCGTGGCACTGCTGCTTACCTGCCCCCACGGGGGCTGAGGGCTGATGAGCCCTTCAGTGAAAGCACCAAGCCTCCACCTTTTGCTGCTCCCAGCTTCCTGAAGGACGCCACCGAGTCATCCTACCTGAGCATCACACCAAAGGTAATGCTCTGTAGGAGCAGACACTGTAATCCAGGCTTGAAATCCTCCTCTGGGAGTTGGCTGTCCTGGTGGGGGCCACAACTAGGCTGGCTTAGGTATGAGAATTAATCTCAGAACTTGGCTTTATAAGCCATCAAATGTAGAAAATACAGCCAGCAAAATGTAGCAGCCAGCAAATGATTATTCTGTATCTTGTGGAAGCTAATGGCATTGGAAGTTGATTTTGTTTCAGCGGGATGTACTGTTCAGGAAGAGTTTTAAGGTCTCCCAAGGAAGAAGGATTTGCTTGAACAATTACAGCTGCTTAAATAAAGAAGGTTTTCAGAACCCTGCTTAGCATCCTGCTGAGATGTAGAAGGGAAGGGATGCTCTGCTTTGTCTCCCAACCTAAGGCTCTTGTAAGAGGAGTATGTTTTCTCACACTCACATGGGAGGTGAAGAGGAGTTGCCTGAGCTGAATTTACTGTCCTGTCTCCTTTCCTGGGGTTAGACTTGAGACACTTGTCAGATCAGCTGTTGTCTCTTGGGGATGATGCAGTGGCAGCAAGCCTCCTGCCCCTCCAACCCAACTGCTGCCTTTAATAAGCTGCACTTCCTTTCCTGTGTGCTTCTCACTGCTGTTTCATTACAGAAAGGAAGTTGTCCTTTAATAAAAGAGGTAACAGCATTCCTAACCATTTCCTTACTAGAGCAGCAGCAGCCTCCTCCAGGCTGTGCCAGAGCAGCAGTGTAGTCAATCCCAGTGGCAGGCAATGTGTTAAATAACTGGATTCAAGGGCTGGAATTAGGAGTGAAATGAAACCAAGCAAAGCCATAAAAGCAGGTTTCTGTTTAACAAGTTCACACGTTCAAAATACTTAGTCTCTTCCATTTACTGTTATTTACACACTATATGATCTTTAGCATGGTTATATGCCTCAGGTGAGTTATATTTAACCCCTGCATTCACAATTTGAGAGTCAATGGTGTGTGTGTAGAGAGAGAGGTGTGATAGTAACACATTTTCACTTCCAAAGGGTGATCTCTCTGGAAATCTGCTGAGCCTTCTGGTGTGAAATTGTGTTGAACAGAAACATGCTCTTATGACTTGACTTGGTCTTTCCATGTTGAAAAGATGGTAACACATTTCACTTACAAGTTGCTGTGGTCTTTGCATTTCCTTCCCATTTGTTGCTTTCTTCACGCAAGTCAGAGATCCTATTTTAAATCCTTATTAGGGAGTTGAAATCAGTATTATCCAAACAGGAGACTGGACAAAAGGAGGCTTTGCTGCTAGGATTACTATTGCTAAATCAAGGAATACCATTCATTCATTCATTCATTGTAAAGGGAGTTCTGTTAAGTCCTGAGAAAAGCAGCACCAAGCAACTGCGTTAATGAAGTGCAGCTCGTTTTAAAATACTGAGCTCAGATTTGTCCAGGATAAAATGCCTGCTCTCAGAGTAGCCATTCAGTAGCTGAACTGAGCCTGTCTTGAGCAAGGCTGTGTGGCCCAGAGGTGACTGCAAAGCCCTGCTCACAGCTCACCTCTACTCCTGGTTGGGGATAATAAGTCAGCAGGCTTCCCAGAGGAAGTGGATTGCAAGCCCCTGGGGTCAGGTGAACGTGAAGAATGCATGTCAAACTCAGTACTGTTTGATCTAGTGTAGGATGCTGTTATAACACGGGTGTTTTCTTCATAATCTTGTTTAATTCTTGACTGAGGTTTCTAGTAAGGAAATGGCAGTGAAAAGAGAGCATTAAGGTGGAACCACCTTTTGTCCTTATTTTACAGAAGCTGCCAATCTTAATGACTGCTTACAAAAATGTACTATCCTACCTCCTGACCTGTATTAAATGAACAGCTGAAATTTACATAAAAAGCATCTTCATCTGCCTGTGTTATTTTTATAAGGGAACAATTGGATTTTTACAACCTAAATAGCACAGCATGTAAAGTATTCTCAAAGGTTAAGTTTTAGTAATTCATTTAGAATGAACAGTATTTACTGTTAAGTATAGTAGTTACTTCCAATGCCTGGAAATAAAGTATCATGTTTATTTCTCCTGTATGCCTCCTAAATATAGAAATAGCAATATAGTAGATAGGAAATATGTAACAAGTTCAAAACCATCAGTGCCATACATGTCTAAAATGAAAACCACTTGAAAGGGGGCAGAAAAGACAGCATTTCCCTCTTTTTCTAATGCAATTCTTTTGATGTGAACTGCAGATAGCAGAATGCACCAGTGAAGAGCAGAGAAGGCAGGAGCTTGGTCGACTGGAGGAGGAACGCATAGTAATTCTGAATAACTTGGAAGAACTTGAGCAGAAGATCAAAGATTTAAATGACCAGATGGATGAATCCTCAAGAGAGGTATGAAAATGTGTTTCCAATGTCTTGCCTGTTAGGTGTGTCTACATAGCCTAAGTCTGATGGGTTCAGCAGGCACAACATGAGGGAACTCATGGGTGTGTGTAGCCTTCATATTCTGTGCTTTTTCACCAGGATCACAAACCTGGCAGTCTCCTGTTATGAAGGGTATTTTTCTCCAGCTGGGGGATGCTTATGATGCTTGGATTAGCCTTTCCCAGCTGTAACCATTACACTCTGAAGTGGAATTGGAACAATCTTGCTTGTTTAATGGTCACTCAGTTGATCCAAATACCTTGTGTCACTTGGGAGTTTTATGGTGGTATCTCCTGTGACTGTTTAAAGAGAAAGGAAGTGAGACAACTTCCTTTCAAACCTCCTTGGCTTTACAGTGGCAAGGGTATGTTGGCACCCTCTTGACTTCTGGAATCTCACAGTTGCGGACTAAGCTGGCCAGGCATTTGGGTTGTGCCTGCTCCAATTATCCACAACAGGAAAGAAACAGCTGTTCCAGAAGGGTTTCCTACAGAGCCTGGGCACAGAGACAGTATCATAATAGGAAGAAGCACAGAGAAGAGATAGAAAACAAAAAGTTTTGGAAAAAAGAATCTTCAAGCTAAAGTTGGTTTGGACTTTATTTTGCAATATTTTATGTTGCAGTTTTACTTTTTCTCAAATTTGTGACCTCTTTTTAACTTTTGTGGCAGAAAAACTTATGGGGTTATTTTTTTCCCCTCCCCTTTTTAAAAAATATTTCTCTCTTGTGAACCAACTCATTCCCCTCCCCCCTGAAAATAATGTGTATCAAGATTTCTTCTGAATCTGGACTGCTTCTGAAAGATGTTTTGTGTTCCTAGTTGGATATGGAATGTGCCCTTTTGGATGGGGAACAGAAATCTGAAACAACAGAGCTGCTGAAAGAGAAGGAAATATTGGATCATCTAAACAGAAAAATAGCTGAACTGGAGAGAAATGTTATTGGTGAAAAGACAAAGGTAATTCAGTTGTTGTAGCCTGCTGTGTGCTCTGTTCCCCTTGATTTTCAAAATATATTTATATTGTTAATATTAATGGAGCTTATTTAATGAAATACTGCCTAGAAGTAAATTTTCTTGATAAATATGGAAGAAAAAATATTTTTTCACCATAATTTCTCTTTAATAGTGTAATTTTCCAATAATTTGTCCATAATTGACAAGCAAAATAGAGTAAGTTGAAGTAAAAAGACCTGACCTACTGTGAAGATACTTTTAGTGATAAAATAACCATATAGGGCTTGTAGTTGGTTTATCTGTTGTTTAAAAGAACATTATTAATTGAACTGTTCCATTACTCTCCATTATATAAATTGGGGGGAAAAAAAGAAATTACTTTCTCAACAAAAGTACAAAATGAAAAAGGGTTCAGTTTTTATCTAATATCATATAGAATATATATTATAAGACATTAATCAAGTAAGTAATTTTAATATTATTTTATTTTGTTTGCTGACTGACAATTTAAGTACTGTTGAATATTCCCTCTGTAATTAAGCCTCAGAAATTAATTAGTTTTGATATACAATCATGTACTTAATTGCTCTCAGCTGCAAAAGAAATAGATAGGCCTATCTTTCCAAATTAAGATAGCAGTGTAAGTAGATTTTAAGTGCAGAAATGGAAAGGGCTTGCAAAATGAAGTTGTATCACTGGAGCCAGGGAGTGCCAGTTCCCTCCAGCAGGCTCTTTGCTGGCTTCTGCAGGCATGTGGCTTCTCCACAGGGGATGTGCCACGGCCAATAATACCTCAAGGTCAGGAAGTTTTTCCAGGGATTTCAGCCAGTGTTGTTTCCTTTTTAAATTTCATCCTCTACCTCATAATTTAGACCTGTCACTTGTGGAATTGCTCAAACTAGTCTCTCCTCTTTTCTTAAGCTTTCCAGAAATATCTGGAAGCTTTTCTGCATTTTTTGCTTAGGAAAGCTGCATGTTCTGAGCACTTTCACAGTTCCCATTTAATTCACAACTTACAGCTTGTATTGTTTTATTCTGAGCTTTCTGTCTTCCATTTCTGCCTGCCCTGTCAGGAGCCTGGCTGCTGTTTTGTGGCTGTGCTTATCAAGCCTGTGTCTGGAAAGGAGAGTAGTGCTCCCACATCACCACTCTGTGGGGAGACAGTGCACATCCCATTTGAATTTGAACCCCCCTGGACCTCCCTGTCTGCACTTCTCCTTGTGTTTGTGTACCCCTCACTGATCCTTCAGCTTTCAGTGTTGCCTGTGATCACATTTTAAATTGCCTATGGGGCATTGTTTTGGCAGAAAGATGAGTTTAAAGTGGGTGTCAGCAGATAGGGTGTGCAACCAGATCCCCTTCAAAAGGATGCCGCTGGAAGTTCTGGTTGGTAAGTGGTAATAAATAACATGTTCAGAAGTTCAAGAGATCTTTTGTCTTTTGTACTGGCTTTCTAGTAGCCTGAAAGTTCAGTTAAACTAATGGAAGTTATTGTAAAAGCTGGAGGAAATTTAAATTTCCTTGCAGTCACCTGTTAGTGTGTAGATAGCAGTCAGAAAATTCAAATGACAGGTCTAGCTTAAACTTCCAGTTGAAGTGAAACATGGAAAGCAGCCTATAAAAAGCACTTTTTGTTTAAAAGGCAAGTTAACTCAAAATATTT
Organism: Parus major; assembly: GCF_001522545.3. Lineage (NCBI taxonomy): Eukaryota > Metazoa > Chordata > Aves > Passeriformes > Paridae > Parus > Parus major. Next base: position 97,948,135 of record NC_031768.1, read on the forward strand.
TTTTCAGTATGAGGCGTGGCACTAGTCAGATCAGCTACAAAATTTTGGCTATTTTTTCTTTTGTGTATTCCTCTTTGTTTTAAACAAACAAACAAACCAAACTGTGAGTGTGTGTGCTAAACGTCAAGCCATGGCTCAGTTAATAATGAAATTATCTTTCTAGGAATTCCTTTTTTTTTTGGAATATGTCTGAAAGCGTTGCATAAAAGTGGAAGTTGAAAATAGAAATGGGAGACAGGCTTCTACAAGGGGAGTAAAATATAAAGTGACAGCTGAAGTGTTCTGGGGAAAGTAGTGTCAGCCAGCAAAACAGATGGCACTGATCCTGCCAACAAACAAAAGTTCTTGCTGTCTTGGAACAGTAGCATTTTTTAAAGCTTGATTATTGTGTCTGTGTTGAAGTTCAGCCATGGAGATCTGATGCAAGGTAGTCAACATCTTGGTTCTGTAGTAATACAGGATCAACCCCTGCACTCTAAAAGGGGGCTCAGGTAGGAGTGATAGGTTGTCCCTTTAGCTGAAATAATTTGAAAGTTAGGACAAAATTAAGGCTTGGGTTTTGACCAGGAGTTTCCACTCTACTGATGGTACTTTTTGTGTTGTCTTGCTGAAACAAGTGTCCCAGTGTCCACAGTTTCTATTGGTTGCCTGAATATTTCACCCCAAGTGATAACCTGGGGTCTTGGTTTTGGTGGGGCTGCAAGGCAAGGGGCTGTTGGGGTCCCCTATCTCAAACAGTGGTTGCATTTCTGCCAGGGTGAGGGAGTGATATCTGAATTTACCACATGGTGCTGGTTCTCTGGAGGTTGAGGGAGAGTTCATTTCACTTGTGAAACGATGGTGGGGCAGTAGTGCTATATAGGATGGCACTTGCCTCTGGAGCAACTTGAGCATCTCATGGAATTTGCCACTGATCTTGGCACCTGTTTGACAGGAAACTCCTGCCTGCTTGAATCTCATCCTGACCCATGCACCTGTTTGAAAAACCTGTGAAATTCTTAAAAAGAGAGATAATAAACCTCAAACTAATATTTGGGTGATGTTATGTACTTGACATGGACTGTAGGTAGTATCTTCTACCTGATTACTGGGGTTTTTAATCATTGTTTTTTTTTTAAATGCCCTATGCACATTTCATTTAGGTGATGACACAAAGTTTAGCCAACTTTTTCAGAGTATTAAAGCCACAATTTTTAGTCCTTGCAAGGCAAAAGAATTGACTGGAAAACATACTGGGAGTCAGAAGGCAGGAGTGAGTTCAGGTTTGTGCTGTCGGTGTGCTCTTTGCTGTGGTGCAGTGTCTCTGTGTCCTAGCCCCTTGCTTGTAAACCAGGGATGAGTTTTGTGAGTGGGTTTGTACATTATATGTTAAGCTTCATGCTGGTCTCATCCAAGTCCTGTGCTCAGCCCTCTCAGATCATGAGGTGGGACTAATGTGGGGAGAGAATAAACTCCCCACATTAGTAGTGCACACCTTCAGGTGAGTTGAAAGCATTTCCTTTGCCGTTGTGATGGTGCCACCACACACATTGTGAGGAGTGAAGCAACTTGTGTTGGTTTACTTGGGTTTTGAAAATCAGAGCTGTGGGTGATTGCTATTTCAAATAGATGACAGAACCTTTCAGCACCGTCTGCAGGACTTGGCGTAGTTCTGATGTGGTACCTGGCCTGTCAGCCAGGGACAAGTGCTGTCAGGACTCAGTTGTCCTGGCTCAGGTAGCTGCTTCCAGAGCTGTTTCACATGCCCTGTGCTTTCAGCTGTGCTGGAAATCATGCTGTGATATGGAAAAAAGTCCAGCTTTGCCTCTTTGGCTGTCCTTCCTGAGAACAACTTACAATCATCTTCCTTTCTTCTTCCTTTCTTCATCCTTTCTTTTTCTCTACAGAAGTTCCGTTTATGCAGAGAGAGCCCTGATAAGTCCTTACTAACACAATTTGACAGGTACAGCTTGAATCTCTCTGGGAAAGAGCTTAGTTACAGATCTTGACAAAATTACTTTGAGCACAGCCTGCTCTAGAGGGAACTGAACTGGACAGTAGCCAAAATGAGGAAGTAGATGAAGCTTTTCCCTCTTCTCTTCTCTTGCCACCAGGGCCTGGCTCCCTGTAGTTACTCCCATGGCAGTCCTGTCAGTGTACAATACAATAGTGCTGCTGTTGTTTGTAGTGGAGCAGCACCTCAGGTCCAGGGTGCTGTTTACATTTACAACTTCCTTCAGATGAACCTTAGATCAGGATTGACATTTGTTTATAAGGAAGTTGTAGAAAATTGTATTTGCCTGATTGGATGCCAGCTCTTCCATGTACCTTGTTTTCACACAGTGCCTTCATAATCTGTGCTGTCTTAAAACATGCAGTTCAACATGTGTGGAGAAGGATGGGTAATGATTCCCCACACCCCATGTCTCCAAGTAAAGTGTGAGGCCAAAAGTGACTGCATAGCCAGGGAAAGAAAGAACAGATCAGTAACCATGAACAAACAGGAGTAACTGAAAATCAGTAGTGAATTCAGCAGATGTGCTGTGGGAGGTAATCACAGCCAAATGGCAGTTTTGGGAGACTGTTTCAAAACAAGTATTTATGCAAAAGTTGAGACTCTTAAAAAAGGAGGGGGATTATTATTTTTCTTCTAGAGAACCTTTGCCTTATGTCATGAAGAAAATATGTACTCTGGAATTCCTTTATCAACCCAGGCTTCCTGGGCACTCTTCACGAGCAGAAATCAGGAGCAGCTGGCAAGGGATAACTCATCTTTTTTGGAATACATTTAATTTTGTCCACATGCTTTTGTGGAAATATCATTTCAGTCATTAAGAGAAAATCCCAGGCATGCCAAAACATTTGAAGCTCAACCTCTTTGCTGAATTAGTACTACAAAGACTTGCAAGAATAGAGTAAAGGAAAAGAGCAGCTGTCTGATGAGCCACCAGCATTCAAAGTTAAATATACTGGTCTCTCCTCAATCCTTTCTCTTCTGGATGCAAAATCCCTGCTGCTGGGTTTTATCCTGATGAATCTGCAAAAAATTATGTCTTGTAGCACAGTCTCTTTAATATTTACTGGTCAGATTCCAGTTCAGCAAGAAGCTGAAAGGATTAAAAGGATGAGCTACCATGTCCATAACATTATCTACCTCCTTAAGACACAATACACAAGATGAAGTGTTTTGAGGAATACTTGTGTCTGCTGGATATATCCACATAAATGTCCTGGGGTGACTTTATGATACTGGTATCTGGTTATCCTGTAGAGAGAATACTAATGACCACAAAGATTATTATGAAGACTCAAGGAGAAAAACCTGAATTTCACAAGCTTTATTTTAAAACATTCATGAGAGAAATATCAGAATGGGTTATACCCCTAGTTGGAACCATCTTACTGTCATCTAGATGTTGAAGACTTTAAGAATTTGAATTTTCTGACTTGAATGTTTTTATTTCTTGTAGTTTGGATGATTGTTTCCTCATTTACACTCATGAAGAAACAGTGCTTTAGAATCACAGATTTGTTGTTTAAATCATAGATCTCATTTCTTTTGCCTCCCCATCTGCTCACTAGGGGAACACATTGCAATGATGAGAGAATGAGCTTAGAAATCCCAAAAAATTTGAGTTGTCTTAGGAGCAGGTTAATGAGTGCACCTATTGGGATTTTTTTACTTGAAGCAGAGGGATCACTTACTCTGATTTAAAATGCTTTTTAACAATAGATTAATGCATACATCTGAAACAAAACTATTGAGATCCCTTGTATAGATGCCATCACTGAATATGAGCTGTTACAGAATAAATTAGTTACCACTCATACAGAAAAAAAATACTATGAACAACCTTCTTTTATCTTACTATGCTCCTTTTCATATGCCTGGCATACTTTTTATTTTCTCCTCTTAGTAGCTTTTGTAATGAAACTGACAGGGATTTAGTGACAGAATTAAATTGTGGCAAGTTTAATGCATCTGTCCTTAAAGAGCTAGAGGAATGCAAAAGTCAGAAAATACAGATAAGGAACATGTACAGTTGGCACAGGAGACTCTGTTTTATTTCGGTGTGGTTTTTCTGGTCAGTTACATGCAGTTACATTTCTCAGAAACCTGTGAGACTAGTTGATTCCATCCTCAGAGAGACTGAACATGCATGTCTGAAGTTTAGTGTGGATTATGACATGTTGCTACCTTAAAACATGATGATTTATATGTGAGTTGGATTGAGAAAGATCCTGTAGTACTTCAGACTAGATCATGGAAAGTATTAGAAGTGAATCATTCAGCTTGTTGGGCTTTTTCTCTTTCATTTGCATTGTAGGCTTATTTACAATTTCTTTCTGAAACTAACACACACCTTGGGTTTGGGAGAGGGATTTTTTGTTTGTCTGGGGGGTTTGGGGCATTTTGTGTTATTTTGGAGGGCAGGGAGATTTGGAACATTGATGAGTGAGCCCGAATCACCTAGCCATAGAATTTATTTCATGAGCTGGTAAAATGATAGGGTTCTTATTTGTTTAGGAGGTTTTTGTCCAGTTTTCTCTATTTCATTCAATTTACTTTAATTTCTTACCTTAATTTCTTCAGAGTTTCCATGAGTTTATGTAGGAAGGTTGGTTCAGAGGGAACATGTCCACGCAGCCATACGTTGCTCTACAACTTTAGCCAGACTGCCTGCCTGCAATAGCAGACTGGGATGAAAGACAAATTGAAAAGCATCAGCTCTCTGCAGAAAGGGTGTGGAAGACCACTGAGGCTTAAAGTAGCAGTATTGATCAGGCATAGGGCATTTTTAACCACTGGAGACAGCACTGAAGCAATTTGTTTCTCCTTCTTTTTGTTGCTCCCACTCCTATAGGAGCAATGATTGCCTTTAATACCATCCTTTTCTCTCCTCTCCATCATGATCATCTGTGAGATGTGTTGTGTACATATACTTTGGGATTTTTTTTCTCTTTCTTTGCTCTAAAATCAGTTCTACCAAATCTAAAGATTGATTTCTTTTCCTGACCCATGTTGATTGCTTATGGTCAGTGTTCATACTATGTGTTCTCTGCTGACATTCCATCTCTGTCTTTGGGGATAGTGTCATCAACACATCAATTCTTTCTACTGCTATCCTTCACAATTCCCAGAAGTCCTTCAAAACTGATCCAAGCATTGCCCCAGCATCATCAAACCCCAAGTCAGTCCTGCTTTTTATTTGGGCAAGTTAGTTCATAAGATGCGTGTAGAGGCAGAGCATAGGCCAAGCTGGGCAGTAGGCTAAGCCCAGATGTTGTACTTGTTTTCTCTGGGAATAGGATGATAAGAATTCAGCCAGACTGCACTTGATGTGCCTCTGGCGTCAGCACTGGGGCTGTCTGCAGAGAAGTATTAACCAAGTCCAGATCCTGCGGTTAAATGAGGATGAGCAGCAGGAGCATGGGTTCTGTCCCCATGCCAAGCAGATGTGGAGGCAGCCACACACCTGCCTCAGCTGCAAAGTCATGAAGAAAGATTCACAAAGAACTTCTAGAAGAACTTACCCTGATTGACTTATAGAAAACACTGCATGAAAAATTTCTCATTCACTTCTCTTTTCTCATCCTCATTCAAATTACTTTTTGTGAATTAAATGGACTTCACCAATGCGCAGCCTGAGATGTCAGCGAACTTAACTCCACAGCTGCAAAACATGTAATGCCTCTCATTGCTGAAAGTGATATTTCCTGTTAAGACTGCACATTTTGAAGGGAGCCAGTTTGGTGGGATGTTAGCACTTCCTATGCTATAAATAGACCAGATGAGTATCACTTTCAATCTCAAAGGAATACATTTCTAATTTCTTGATGCATGTAACAGTATCTCTGGCAGGATTCTCAGGGAGTTTTATCCTTGGTGATGATGTCTCCTCACACTCGAGGTTTGACTTGCTTGTTGATGAATGAGCATGCTTGTAGCAGTGCATACACATTTAGAGAGCTATTTATAGCTTCAGAGGCACTGCAGCTAAGGTCAGAGAAGTCCTTGCTGCTTTGGATGGCTGGGTGGGCAGAAAAGGCAGGTGTGAAACAAGGTGGCAGATTGTGGGCTGAATGTTAAATGGACAGCAGAGTTTGTGTGGAGGAGAACTACCAGTTTATCCATGGCTTTCCTTCTGTGTTGGAAGTAGGGATGAGTCAGCAAATGGAGCTTCTTGGGGACAGCAGTCTGGAGGTGACCTCGCAGGAATTGCATGCTTCTCCCTCACAGTGCAGCTACATCCTCTGTATTCCTGATGCCTGCTGCTGCTGTTGTAAGATAGAGGCTAGTACAGGAAGTTCAGGGCATAGAATATGTTGGCTCAGTTGCTCATTTTCACAAGCTTATTAAAATGTATTCGTGTTCATCTGATTGTATGAACTGAGAAGCTGCACGTGTAAATGAACATAATGGAGCTGAGAGTCTGGTTGACATTGGGCTTGAATAAAAATTCTTCCTGTTGTTTTTAGATACTGGGAAAACTGAATCCCATCCCCTGATCCCACTCAGATTTAGAGATAAAATCATAAAGAAAGCAAGCAGCTAATACATGTTTATTACTATGCCTCTGCCATGCATAAGGGTTTGAGAAACTTGTCAGGCATAGCAAAGAGAAAGTTTTCCCACAGTTTGAAATGGCAAGTACTGTGTACTGAAAGACATTCCTTCTCTGTGGCAAAGGGTGATGTAATGTCCAGTCATACAGCACCCACTGCGCCACATTTGATTTCAAAATTAAGTAATAGTTGGGACTGGAAGGAGTGAAAATAAATAGATGCTGTGACAGAATTCAACTTTTCTTGGAGTAGTTAGAATACTACTAATTTTTGAGTATTAAGGAGAGCTAGAGACTGTCTGGAAGGACATAAACTACCACCAAACAACAAGTAATAAAAGAGAAGACAAAAAGTCAGAACAGCAAGTAAGAAAAGAGAGCTATGCAGGTGTGATGCTAGAAGACAGCAGAGAGCCTGGCTTCATTATTTATGCCTGGCATATCAGGCATAAATTGTTTTTTTCCATTTATTAACTGCTGAAAATGCATCTGCCATGTCAGCCAGTGTAGATGTAAGTGAAAGACATTGAAAAAATTCTCTGTGCTCTGATTTGTTGGTTCCCAAACTTTGGTCCGCAGATAAATGACAGTCTACAGGCAAGTTTTAAGTGATGTACAGCTAGTCTTTGGAGCAGTGTTGCACAGTAAATCATGTAGTATTTGATTACAAAGATTAAAAGGCCAAAGGCTTTGGAGGGTGAGAGGCAGTGTGCTGAGTACTGCTGGTTGAGTAGAGCAAAAGGAAAGTTAAACTAGTTGAAGGAGACCAGGGAATCTCTCCCCTGTGATCCCCATGAACAGGTTTCAGTTCCTGTATTCTGAAACAAATTTGCTGGATCACTTGGTGTTTCCGCTGCAACAGGATTTCCTGGCCCAGAGTTATTTCTTCATAATGCTCTGTCTCATTCTGACTTTCCACTGCTTGCTAAATGTACTTACCTGTACAGAACCACACAGGCATGAAATTCATTCTCCTGGGAAGGTCCATTTCTCCCTCACTACCAAACTGCAGTCATTTTCCATCCACTTTCCTTTCTAAAAGCTGCTCTCTCTCTCTCAGCTTCATCAGTTACCTCACTAACATGGCTACAGTTCCCTTCAATTTATTTTCTTTTTACATTTGGTGAGACAAGTGTTTGGGCGGGGGGCTTTAACAGCATCATCCAGGCACAGGTCCAAAGCACAGTGATGAGGGAGGGAATTAATCACCCCACTAAAATGATGAATGTTTTGTTTTGATCCTTTTGCATCCCACCATTGCATTTCAACTAATGAAGTTTCTGTCTCTGACCTGCATGCTTCAATTGTTCAGTAAGGTTTTGCCACACACTGTCATAATCACTAACAACTGCTTGGGTTTGAAGATAATTGTCTTTATTTTCTGGTTCATGCTTCAGGAAAAGTTAAAACTTGATGCTGAGAGGGAAAAACTAGAGAGGCTTCAGGAGCTTTACTCCGAGCAGAAGACGCAGCTTGATAATTGCCCTGAGTCCATGAGGGAACAGTTACAGCAGCAGCTGAAGAGGGTCAGTAGAAAGTTTCAAGATTGCGCTAATTTTTATTTTGTTGATTTTTAATTTTTTTTCTGTAGTTAAGTGTAACATTTTCTCTTTCAAGTATCCAGTGTCTGAACATATTTGCAACTTAGAATTGTAATAGTCATGAGGGTTATGTTGGTTTTTTGGGGTTTTTTTGAATGGTTGTAATAGATTATGTTCATGATGGCAAATAAGTAATGTGCAAATGTGTGGATTAGAAATCATATGGAGTTGAATGTTTCTAAAGCTTTGGGTCACTTGCCTGTAATTAGCCCTTTAGGCCTGCTGGATGATGTGGTAGCTGTTGTGATGTTTAGATGGATGGTGGAACATATCATTCTTTACCTGTGTAAGCAAAGACAGGAATTGTCCAGTAAATTACCATCTCAGTAAAGCCATGGATAACTTCTATTTTTCACTACATAACTTAGCTGTCTGCCTGAGCTGCACTTTGAAAAATTAATTTTGAAGATTTTATCACTTACTAAAATACCTTTATTTTGTTCTCCATTTTCAACAGTGTCACACTTGTATAAATTAACTTTGCATAAAGACTATTTGCAATTTGATTTTAGTTTGTATTATTTGTAAGCAAGAAAACGACAATATTGTCAGTGAAAGCACCCTTAGTTTCTGTGGAAAAATCTTAGTATTCATTAGCCTTAAGTGGGTTATACAGCACATACTGTTATTTTATAATAATTTTACAAGTTTAAAAGCATTGTTAGGGGAAGCTCAAGAGACCATCTAAGAGTCAAATCTTCTCTTCTGTCTTGGGTGTTTGTGTCAGGAATAAAGGCTGTAATAGCAGCAATGAAAGAAAGGTTTTTCTTTTTAGGAAGTAGTCTTTAGATGTAGTTTTATTTGCAGAATTCTATTTTATTTTTTTTCAGAGCAAAAGATTTAAAAAAACCCAGCTTTGGAAACAACAATGTTAAATTCTCAGTTGCTACAGAAAAAGTGTTCTGGTTTTGAGACTCCTAAAGATTTTTGTATGTTGCCTTAAAAAAGGAGGAGGGGGGGTATTATGTAATGTCTCATACATATTAAAAGAAAGGAAGCTTTTCCTCTGCAGTCACATGCTTGAATGTATTAATTCATGAGGTGCTGCAGTCTTGTGCTGTGGGATGATAGTAAATCCCTTTTCATTATTGACAGCCAAGAGGGTTCTAGGTTAAATTTTAGTAATTTTTTTTAATTTTTGTTTTTGTTCCTTGCAAGTTGTCTTAATAATGATTTTGGATTTGAAAGTGGGACGAAACTTGAAATGTGGGGGTGTAGGTAAGTGTCCAGTTAGTTCTAATGCACATTATTCCAGGTCAGTTGTAGTGGGAGTTTGCTGTGGCTGCTGTGGTCAGTGCAGTAGAAGCTATCACTGAATTAGTGCCCAGTAACTCTCAAACTGATCTCAGGTGTGAGAGCAGTTATTAAATGATTTTAAGTATTGTACCCAAAATGGAGAAAATTTCTTCCCCAAAAGTAGCTGGGGCTCCCAACAAGAGAAAGATGTGGACCTGTTGGAGTAATTGAGAGGAGGCCACAAAGACGAGCAGATGGCTGGAGCACTGCTCTTGTGAGGAATGGCTGAGAGAGCTGCCTTCAGCCTGGAAAAGAGAAGGCTCCAGGGAGCCCTTACAGCACCTTCCAGTACCTGGAGGGGTCTTCTAGGAAGTTGGAGAGGCACCTTTTAAAAGAGCAGGTAGTGGTAACCCAAGGGGTAATAACTTCAGACTGGAAGAGGGGAGGTTCATATTAGATGTGAGGAAGAAATTTTTTCCTCAGAGTTCAGTAATGCACTGGAACAGGTGGCCCAGCAAACCTGTAGACTCATCATGCCTGGAAGTGTTAAAAGCCAGGTTGGATGGGACTTTGAGCAACTTGGTCTAGTGTAAGGTTCCCTGCCCATTGCAGGGGTTCCCATCCCATGGCAGGGGTTTGGAATGAGATGATCTTTAAGGCCTCTTCCAACCCAAACCATCCTGTGAAATTCCCAAGTCTGCAACACATTCTATTGTGCTACTTTACTAACAGCAAGGAACGAATGAAGGAGAGAAATTCCCTTGTGGTTCTCTGGGGCTTCAGTAACTTGGTAATTTGTGCCCAGGGGAATGGGCAGCCGATTTCACTTAGCAGCTGACTACTGGGTGGGTCTGGAGTCCTGGTTGGGGTGGGCAGCTGGAAAATTCTTGCTTCCCTCTGTCTGAAACACACAGACTGTTGGGCAGGATGTGTATTTTAAATGCCCCCAGTTGGCTTTTTCATCATCAGTTGCCTTCTCTGAAGTCTCTTCTACTGCCTCAGAAGCAATTATTGTGTACAATAGGCTGAATTTACTGACTTTCATGGCCCAGGAAAAGCCCTTTTGGGTTTTTTGGGGATGCTGAAGATGTCTGGCCGGTAGCTGCTTTCCTGTAAATTTTAGCCTATGCCTTTGCTTTTGATCTCTTCACTGTCTCCTTGAAGTGAAGAGTACATCTTTGGAGAGTAAGGGGAAGATGTTTGTATTCCATGTAGGAACTTGGGATTCTTCAGTTTCTTCATCTGTGTCTTTCTCTGACACACTTGAACCTGGTATCAAATTCCTTTTGTAGAGATCTACCTTAGCAGTGGCTTATCTTGGCCACTAACCTTTGCCTTAGGTTGAAATAAGGAAAGGAACAAGTTTGCTTTTCTTCCAGGATGTAGGTTTTCTTGTTCAGCAAGTCATGTATAATGTGCTAATTTTAGAGAGCCTTACCATTTACTAATGCTGCAATTATTAAACACACCCTTTTCTTCAGGACTTTGAAACTTGTAAGCAAGAGTTCATATTATGAATGCACAGATGTTGCAGGAAGAAGATTAGCATTCATTTCTTGTGCTGAAAAGCACCATGAGTTTTATCTCATCATCCCTAAGCAGAAGGCAGGTGTGTTCTTATTTCTTGGTTCATTTCAGCAGCATTCAGCTTCTTATTTTTTCTGACAAAACACAATATCAGTTCAGGGGAATGCATAAAAGTGGGCTGATACATGTTCTGAAGTGCTGTACCTACCGGCTAGGGTGGATGACTAGAGTCCTTAATGGCACAAAGAGCAATTTTCAGCAGTTCATTCCATGTGCACTTCTCTGGGGGTACTGGTGTGTCCTTTTTGGTTGGAAAGCAGATGCCCTCTGAGTTTGGCATCAGGCTTTGGTGGTGTTCCAGCCAGGCTACAGCAGAGCTCAGCCAGCTTGAGAGGCTTCACTTGCTCTGAGGGCTGCAAAACTCCTCACCGTGCAGGTGCTTCTTAGGAAGAGGCACAGTAGGAATGATGGAGAAACCAACATCAAAATAATAATTAGCCCTATTTACTCTCTTATGCAAGTAGTTCATTAAAAGTATTGAGATCCTGGTGAGACATGTTTTAGAAAATACATAAATATAATTACTTTTAGGTTGATTTTTATTTTTGTTTGTAAGTACCTCTACTCTGGTGTCAGTGAAAGCATGATTATGTTTTTTGATATTACTTTTTTTTTTTTTCCCTTAAGGATGCTGATATTCTGGACATAGAAAGCAAACACTTTGAAGATTTAGAATTTCAGCAGCTTGAACATGAAAGCAGGTTAGATGAAGAGAAGGAAAATCTGACACAACAGCTCCTGCATGAAGTAGCTGAATATCAGCGCAGCATTGTCAGTAGAAAGGTAAGAGTACCAACACTCAATTCTTTGTTGTTGAACATAAAGGCAAGGAAATGGATCTTACAACCTGCCCATCTGCAAGAAATAATGCAAAACGTTCCTTTTTGAAAGAGTTTTTGAAGCAGAGCAAAGTCCATGGTCCAGTGACATCCCACACAGATCAAATAATGCACTTATCCAAGAAGAAAGAAATCAGTAACATTTCATGCCCTGTTTGTATATTTCATGTGAAAATCAAACTAATTTGCTCCAAAAAAAGTACCAAAGATTTTTTTTTCCCCTCTTTAAGAAAGGAGATTTGTACTCTGGACAAAACTACAGTTATTTTATTGATTTTGTTATTTATTGTTATTGTTTTTGCTGTTAAATGGTTTTGTTAAAATAATAGTAGAACACCAAATTAAGAAAATACAGTCATTTTAAAAATCAGTTATAAAGGTCCTATCTCAATCAATTAAATACCACTTTTTTCAGAAATCAAAGGTTGGATCTCTAAACCAGTTCTGTTTAGTATACGGATGCTTGTCACTGTATTATCAAAGAATATATGCAATTATTCTTTTGTCTCTTGAGTAAGTTTTCTCTTTACTGTCTAATTCTTATTTAATTATCTCCTTCAGAGCAGTGAGCTGTCTTGTAAAAACTTATTTTCCTGCTGCTTAGTCATGCATATGAATAAGTGAACTTTCATGAATAGGATCTTTTCTGCAGGTTGCCTTGAGATTTGATGAAAAATCATGTCAATTGTGATTTTCTTATATTAGGAAAAGATTTCTGCTCTCAAAAAACAAGCCAATCATATTGTCCAACAAGCACAAAGAGAACAAGATCATTTTGTAAAAGAGAAAAACAACTTAATAATGATGCTGCAAAGGGTAAGTATTTTTTGTCTTATCAAACATTTTATAGAGTAAAAGCATTTTATAGAGTAAAAGAATGTGGAGCACAAGAAGAACATCAGTTGTGTGGAAGATAGCAAGTTGGTAATAATGTGACAGACATTCAACTTTGAAAGAAAAGGAAATCTTTTGCAGTCAATCAGCAGATATTCTTAATCAAAAACATTACTGGCAGTGGATAATCACGGGAACCACGTGCTGAAGCTGGAGGCTTGTGCTCCCTGTGTGGCTACTGGGACTGTGCACAGAGTGTTCAGATTTTTGGCCTGTAATAGTTCCTGCAAGGCCATGAGATGAGCTACTTCACAGCAGCTAACATCTGGTTAATAAGAAGCTGGCATGAGCCCTTCACGTGCATTTTATGTTCTGCTTTTATTCATGAGAGAAACCATGTTTAGTTCACTAGGCAGAATCATCATTTTCAAAATGCTGAAGAAGCACTGACTTGGTTTGGCTGTGGTTGTTAAATAAAGTCTTTCATTTGTTTTTTGTTCTGTATCTCCATTTCTTGTTCAGTTCTGTTCTAAAAAGATGAAGCTGAAGCTCTTCTGCACAGTTTCAGTCGTCTGTCCCAGTAGTTCTTCACACAGATAAGGAAATTACTAACATTTATTTTCACTACATGGCTGATGATATTTAATATAAAATGTCTGCTTTTAACAGGAAAAAGAAAATCTCTGCAATCTGGAAAAGAAATATTCCACACTTTCCGGAGGAAAGGGATTTCCTGTCAGTCCCAATAGTCTGAAAGAGGTAAAGAGTTTCTCTGCTTTTGACGTTACCATAACTAATTTTTAATAATGCTTCATAGAAAAGCACTTCAGTATGTAGGATTTAGTGAAGTACTAGTCATCAAATCTTTACAGTGTAATTTCATACCATTTTTTAAAGTTATTCATAGAAGTCTAAATTTATTAGTGAGCAAAAATAGCTTCTCTTGACATTCTTCCAAATGGAGCTGGTATCGCTTTAATCTCTTGCTCTGGAGAAATTACTGTTTTTATGTGTGTGGACTGTGTGTGTATGTCTTAAGTTTCTCAAAATAGACAATTAACCTCACTGAAGAAGAATGAGAACAGAGTAAATTGTTCAAGTACAAATACAATTTGGTCTTAGTTTTGCACTGTAGATTTTATCATTGCCTCCCCTCCCTTACTCTAAGACTCTTTGCTAAAGAATCACAAATGTACATTTTGTTGTTTTTAAAAAGCATTACTTTGAAGACTTCAAGCTATTGTGGTTCTAAGATACATATTGAGATGCTTATTTCACTTTTTTGAACAGTTAGAGGAAGCAGAAAATTTAGCATTTAAAATATACTGACAGACATCTATGGCTGCTTCATTAACTTCTGCTTAAGAGTATTGACTGGACTTGCTGGATCTGCTTGTATCAAATCCCTGAGCAAGGTCTGCCACATCTAATGATGTAGGTGTCACTCTGGGAGGTTGGGCTCCCAAAGTCTAAAGCAAACACATATCCTTTCAGCACCTGGGAACTGGGGTCTTTCTTATCTGATCTCCAAGTTCCTAGTGTGCACTTTCACACACCAGTGGGATTGAGCACCCTTCCTTGATTGTATAGACTTTAAATGTCCAGAGTTGTGTTCTGACCTGGACATCTGACCTCCCACCAGGACATCTGGCAAGTCTAAGCTTCATGTTTTTCCTTTTGAGATGGATGTGCCCATTCTTTCACTAGAGAGTGAGTGCTATTTGCTTGGTTTTTTCCACATACACTCCATGACTTGTTTACTCACATACTTGAAAACGCAACTGCATTACGTGAGACTACGCTCTTTTTAATGAAATGGATTATTCAGTGGTGTCATTCCGATCACTGCAGTGAAGTCAGTCAGGACTTGCTCCAAGGCAGATAAAAGAAGGAACAGCAAGGGTTATCTGTTTCATCCTCAGTGTTTCTATAGACTGTCCTACAAAAGAAATACCTTTGCCAGATGTCATGTTTGTCTTGGTCCAGTTTAATTCTTCTCTGACTGTCCTGGCACCTTCACAAATCAGTCACCAAAGACAGATTTACAGAGACTGCCGGCACAGCAGGTCATTTCACCATAGGGCTGCTCGTGCATCAGTGGAGTCCGTGGTTCAGTGATTGCCAGCCCTCTTCACCAAAGCACACATTTTTAACCCTCTGCCATCCCTTGTGAGCTGACTCACAGACTGCACAGCAAGAGAGTGACACTGCCTCACATAAAGAAGCAGGATGCTTATCCCAGTACTTAAATAAGCAAGGAAAATCAATGCTGTTTAAAAGTTCAGCATTGAAAAAATTATTTGGATGACTAATCTGCTGGAAACCATTTATTTAATTAAATGTAACAGGGGCCTGAGCTAGTGCACAGCACAGTCATTTGTTCCTTGCTTAGGTTTTTATTCCCCTTCTAAATCCTCATTGGCATTGTGAGTCAGAACTGAATGCTTTTTATATAAAGGTGAAAGTGTTTGTATCTTTAATATTAACACAATATTGCATTACAGAATTGCTGAGTTTTGGTTACTGATAAACTGCCATTACAAGATGGTTAAGCAAGTTTTATATTATTTCTTACTGGATTCTATTTTACTGTACTGTTGTCACGTGTTTTGAGAGATAAACTTTAGTATCTTAGCCAGTTTCCTCAATTAATGGGTCATCAAACAATATAAGAGTTAAGTTTTGCCTCCCTTTTGTAGAGTGCTTTGTTCATTGTATGATACATAATTTTCCAGAATTGTCTTATCTGCTTGAAATAACTTGATGTCGTACATTGAAAATTATGCTTATAGATAGTAATGTTGGTATTTCTTTTCAAGTTGTCTTCTATGATCATTGGTAAATTTAGGCATTTCTAAAAAGAAGAAATACTATAGCAGTCTGTGGCTTTTCTTACGGAATTGCTGAAGTGTGCACAGTGGTATGTCACTCTCTTGGTGCAGTAATAGAAGCACAGCCCTTGCCACAAACTGTCAGTGTGAAAGCAGCTTTACACCTTGATTTAAAAATATTTCTAGCTCATCTTTATGACATTGCTTCATCAGTGATTTACTCTTCCTTTTGCATAGCCTTGTTTTCTATGGATAAGAAATTAGGACATTTGATTTTCTACAGCCTGATAACCTATGCACAGTGGATAAGAATCCATATTTTACTTTTTAAAAAACATCTGTGCATTTAACACCAGAATACATGCAGTAACTACATTTTGCTGTTATATCTTAAATCTGCTTGCATAAATCTTCTCAGCAGGCAGAAGCACACTGATGTTCCTGCTGTCCCTCAGTCCATGACTTTCTGTATGACTGCTTAATTAAAAAAAATTAAAAAAAAAAAGGCAAATTGTAATGGCTGCAGGGCTAACAGAACTTACAGCATCTTACCTGGTGGTTCTGGTAACAATCAAAAGTCAGAAGTGTCTTACAGACAATGCAAATGGAAGATGTATTATTGTAATTTATGGGAATGGCTTGTCCTTATAGAAGTTCTTTCCAGTTCTGTTAGTCATTTGATTTTCTCAAATTAGCCTAATAGTTAGGCAAGAAACAAATCAGGTTATTTAATCAGGGACAAAAAAAATAAATGAAGATCTCAGGATAAGATTTATTCTTCCTTTTCGTCCAATCTGCTTTCCTGAGAAAGAGCTACATAATTTCTAAAGGGTATTTGCATTTTAGTAAAATCTTTTGGACACTTAATGTACATTTGCACTTTGATTACACAAATGTTTTTGTAATTAAATTAAGAACAACTTTCAGAATCCAAGTATTTAACATTCGAAAATCTTGGTGCTAATTTTACTTTATTTATGATTAAGTATTTCAATGATAAGAAATATTTGGCTGAATCACCCTAAACTAACTTTCATTGTACTGGATATATTAATACTCTTGCATGTCTTTTGGCTTTTGCTCCTTTTAACTTCTGAATTCCTCCTTTTAGGGCTATATCAGTGTAAGTGAAATTAGTGAGCTGTATGGCAATTCCACGAATATATCCCCTTCCACTCAGACCCCCTCAGATGTTGAAGCAGTTGCCACTGAGCCTTCCACGGCTGTGCTGACGAGCCAGCCACAAAATAAAGAGGTTTGTTTGAGAGACATTTCCCTTTGTTTGCATTGTTCTTTCATGGCTGCCTTTTTATTTTCTTTATTTTTTTTATTTTTTGGTAATTCAATGTGTAACAAACTGACCCTAAAGCAAACTGCCCTCTGCCAGTTACCAAGTCAGATAACAAGTTAACAGTAAAGCTGAAGGACTGCTCCAGCTGTAAAGTGCCTTTCATGAGGTAGATGGGACTCTGAAGGCCAAAAACCCTGAATTCTTATGACCCAAGCAGCACTAAGTGACAAACTTTGCCTGCCAAACACTGTAATGTAATGCACCTTTGGGAAACAGTCTGTGGACAAGCTTATGACAACTTGATTAGTGGTTTTCAGGTGTTCATTTTGTATGTTTTGTAGCTTCTTTTTCTTCCCCCCCTGTAAGGTGGTAGAAGTATATCTTGAATAGTTATGGGAGATTAATAGCTTCTACCTATCTTAGCTATTCCATGGAGTCTGTCCAGTCTGTTTTCTAGCTTACTTTCTTTTCCTCATTCTTTGTGAAATTTTGAATAAATCCCCTTTTAAAGGAACAGAGTAAACTTATAATTGTAAAGCCTTCTGCATTGCAATAAGGCAGAAACTGGTTTAGAATTTGGCATCTGTGTACTGCTTCTGGTTGCTCAGTATGCCTTGAGAGTTGCAGTAGAGTACACCTCCTTTCCTGCTAAACACTCCAACAAACACAGTGCTAAAACTGCAGCTTTTATGTGCCGTATCTTTTGAGAAATTCCAGAAAGAAAACTCTGTGTGTAATTTCTCTTTTTTCTATAAAGCTAAGATCACCTCTCTGTTCTGGATTTGTGTTTCCTCACTCTCTTTCTCCTCGCTCTATTGCTCAACTTCCATCAGTCCATTGGCCTGAGGTCATGGCTACTCATGTAGATCCTATTCCTTTATCTGATACACCTCCACCTCTGCCAGCTAAGAAACACCGCAGGCAACAACAGGTAACAGATTCAAAGCTGATAACTTGGGATTATTTTGTTTTGTTTGCTTTGGTTGTGGTGGCCACAAAGTTGATTTATGTGTGAGGACTTCAGAGTGACAGACTGTAAGCTGATTGTTCTTGCAAAGTGTTGCACTTACAGGCACTGCTCATTTAAAAATCAACGTGATGTACTATAGAATGTTTCTGAAAAAGAATTCACCTTATATTGCAGAGGCAAATATTCAGGAGCCATTGTAACTGTCAGAGGACTTGCACCAATAATGTACATGTGAAATCCTAAATTAATTTTTCATATACATTTGAACAATGCCTTTCAAAAGCTATAGTGGTTTTAAGCCAGCAATTCATTAGAATAACTTTTAAGGAAAAATTTCCTTTTGTCATTGGGTTCCACTTGTACACTAGACTTGAACGTTTAAAACAAAAGAAGAGGAACAGGGACATGTACATAAAATGTGCACATGAATTGAATGCATTTTTTAAATCAGTATGACTTTAATGTGATATGGAGAGCACTGTGAAGCAGGAGGCGCTCTGTACGTTAGATTTTGTTCTTTCCAGACTATCAGTATTTTCCATAGAGAGCATAACTGAGTGAGTGCATCAATTCATTTTGTCAAAACTAACAAATTCCCCGTGAAGCATTTCAGAAACCTGGAGGAGCGCAAGAAGCAGCACAGGGAGTGCACGTACCTGAGCGACACCTTGCCCCGCAAGAAAACAACCCCATCTGTGTCTCCCCACTTCAACAGCGCCACGCTGGGACGCAACATCACCAACAAAGTACGTGCCTGCTGCTACTCACAGCCTCCCAGCCCCTGCAGGAAATCCTGTACTGGGCTAGAGGGAAGGCTAGGTAGCACCCTAAGCGTTATGTAACACCCCAAAGTTGACTTTGAAGTGACTTGAGGTTTATTAACAAATAGCAATATATATGAAACTTGTAGTTCCAGCCATTCTTCTGACCTCTGGAAAGGCTGTGCTGTAGTGCATTAATCATAAATACATGATTTCTTTCTAAAGGATTGTATTTTTGGGCTGGTTTAAGTTGATTCTAGAGACACAATTTGTAGTTTTCTTTCCTACTGAAGGCCTCTAAATTGTAAAGATAAAGTTAGGTATGAAGTGGAAGTACTCTTTATTTGTGGTAAATCAGCAAACAGCAGGAAGGTGGAGGTACTACTTTGAAAAACATTTTGGCCTAATAGAGCCTGTACACAATTGAAATGTCGATGGCTGTTTGATATGACATGACATTAATATCTGTGACAAAGCACATTGTTTTGCCATTGTTGGTAAAAAAAAGCCTTGAAATTCAGTTTTAAGCACATATTTACAAAATTTCCTGCAGGGGCATTTACCATTAGGACAGAGCAACAGCTGTGGCAGCGTACTCCCTCACTGCCTGGCAACCATGACCAAAGAGTCTGAGTCAAGAAGGATGCACAAAGGTAAGACCTTTTCATTGTTTCATTTCTGTTTAAAATCAGTGTTCAGTTTTTCAGAAATGAGCCTGAAAAAGACTTACTGCTGTTGCTATAATCAACAGGTCTGCAAAATAAAAATTTACTTCCTGGTGACAAGAGCAAGCTCTAAATTTGATATTGGCAAAAGAAGAGGTTAATATTATGATGTAGGTGAATGTGTAGTTGTTTAGTACATGGTTACCAAATATAATCCAGTAAACAAAAGTATATTGAAAATACAGCTTGTGTTCACTGGGTAATTTCTGTGAGTGATTTTGAGGCAATATATTACATATTCTTTCTTTTATTTTATTCTCTTTTTTTATGTTGGGATCTTAAAAATTGTTTCTCACAGGCACATGTTTTTGCCTGGATAAATTCTCCAAAGAACTTTGAAAAGCTCTGACTGTGGTATTAAAAGTGGTCTTAGATATTTGGGCTACAAAATAGGAAGGGAGAGAGCTGTTCTTTGTTTTTTAATAGGGACACAGAAATTCTGGATCCAAAACAAGCTATGCCACTGAAACATGACCTTGTGTCTGTTGTTTGTTGACTTGAGTCTATAAACATATTTGCTGCTTCAATGAGATGTATTATTCATGTGTCCCATCTTCAAAAGGAGGCACTCCTCAGTGCCATCTGTCAGTTTATTTTCTTTGCAGAATCTGCATCCCCATTACCAATATCAGTGCAATATCAGGTTCTTGTGCAGAGCTGCACTAACTGGGCCTGAGCTGAGCTAGATCCATCCCCTTGTTTTACAGGACTTGTCAGAGCTTGCAGCTGTTAAAGGTCAAAGCAGTGACTGAGGTCAGTCATGTGCTCCAAGATGACTCAATGCAGGGATGGAACCAGCAAGCTGGAAAAGGATCATGACTTACTACAGCCCCTTTATAGAGCTGACCCAGTTGTGATTTGTTGGTTTTGAGCTTTAGCTATGCAGCAGGCCTTACACAAACCTGCAGTGCTGTGGCTTACTTACCTTTAGATATTTCAGGTACAGCACAAAAGGAGCTTCATGCTCAGCTTGGAAAGTGTCTTTGATATAATGTGTGTGCAAAGGTGGAATAGCTGACAATTATGTTCAGACTCATCATTGTGACGTTATTTCAGTCTGAAAACCAATAGGGATGTTTTGGGTAAACTTTGACAAGAGATCAAGTATTTAAAATTAGAACTATTTCTGTAAAACAGCTGCAAAGAGTGTTAGTGTGTGACCTAAACACAACTTTAAAGTGTTACCAAACCTAACACAGACAAAGGTTTTAAAAATAAATCACTTTCAATGTTTAATTTTTTTGTCAGTATGCAATTAAGACGATCTTAAGAGCAGGGTCAGATTTCTTGTCTTGAGAGTGAGAAAGAGAGAAACTCGTAAGTCAAACTTGAATTATGGCCTGACAAAGAAGAAGCAGGGGAGAAGATGTATTCATTGGGGCAGTTGGCATAGCACTTTTCATATGTTATAGAGGAATCATGTGCTATACTGCTTGCCATACTAGTTGGCTGTTATTTTTTGAAAGATCCAGCAGTTTGAATGGAAATAGAAAATTATGAATAGAGCCTTAAGGGATTAATTTGTACTGAGAAAGAGGACAGTCCTAAATGTCCTTTTCTGAAACATCAGCTTTGCCAAAGGGAAACAGTGCTGCTGACAGGTGCTTTATTTGAACTGTCACAGGATTTTCAAAATGTCATTAACAGGAAGGATATGGGAACACAAGGATCGTTTGTGGCCTCTCTTAGTAGTTACTAAAGGGTTTATTCCCTTTCTGTTCAGCCTCAAGCTCCTTGAATTTATTGCTGTTGGAGGAACTTGGAGAGTGTAACTGCTTTGCACTAAAGGGCCATGTTTCTCAGTTGGGGAAAGCTCCTTTGTCTGGGTAACACACCACAAAAGTGTTTGCAGGGCTCTTTCTGCACTGCAGTGCAGCACTCAGCAAGAATAGGAATATCCAAGTCAGGTGGCTGGAGTCAGATCCCAGAGTATTTCTATCCAGCTATACAGAAGGGCCAGGGTCTTCAAGCACCTTTCATTCAGCCTTACAGATGAAGCCTTAATAGAAGTCCCTTTGTGGTTTGAGCAGGGAAAGGACTGAGTTGAACTTGGTGGGATTTCTGGTTTTCCCTCACACTTCACACCCATATTCAGCACACAGAAGGAAAACCAACTTTCTTCCAGTCAAAAGTAAAGAAAGTGCATTTCTGTGTAACAGTGAGATTTGGGTAATGTTCTGAACATTATGTACTGCTTCAGTGCACCACAGAGGACCACTGAAATGGAATATCATTGTCCATTAAAATGATGAAATCTTACTTTTCTTGAACTAAAATCAGCAGGACTTGAGTGTGAATAACTATGGTTAATTTCTTCAGACATCTTTGAAAACCAAACCAGATGTAATGTCAGTGGACATCCTTGGAGATGTATTTTTATTCCATCACTCATTGATAAATGTTTATATTATAATAAATACAGCTTATTTATTGTAAAAACATTCTTGAGGTAGATCAGGTTTGCCTTTTCAGAGTAAGTATTTCCAGAAGATTTACCAAGAAATCAGTGGAACTTCATAAATGTACAGAGACTGATTATACTGATAAATATGAGCTCTGTAATCTTCCTGCTCCAAAAGTTAGTTGTTCACCTAAAAAAGGTGATAAATAGATAAAAAGTGCTGTCTACCTGTCATGTGCAGTGAGTCAGCGCTTGCCTTCCTTGTGTTTCTTTCCCCACCTGACAGGTTTTTCACTCCATCAGTTTTCTGTGGCCAAGGTGATCTATTGCAAACGACGTGGGCTTCCTGATAACCTTGGGCATAGAGCTGCACCCAGTGCGCTGCAGCTGGGTTCAGTGGAGAGCCAGGGTCTCACGTGGTAAATGCCACTTCTGCTGCTCAGTCTGGAGCAATGGCTATCAAGCAGTGACCCACACACTGCTATCCAGAGAGGATGATGTGCTCCAGGGTGTTAGCAACTTCCTGTGCTCCTTTGGACTCGACAGCTTTGAGCAAAGTTCTAGACCAGATGTTCTGGTGTGTGCATGTATATCTGAAAATCAGTGTATTCAAGGCTGGCTGGAAGCAGTAGCAGCTCAGCTGGTTTAAAAATATTATCTGAGTGTTACCACTAAACTGGTCATGGTCTGAAATTAGTTTTCTCTAATAATGCTTTCTCCAGTTTTTCTTACTTCAGTCCAAGAAGGTAACTGTAAAAGTTTGAGCTGACAAAGAAAGTTAAAAGCCAGATCAGGAAATTAAGAACAGCCTCTTGGGTTTGAACATGGATTTCATTCTCATTTTCCATATGCAAGAGCAAGCAATATCTATGAATAAATTTTAGGCTGGATGCAGTAATAAATATTTTCATGGATTTTTAAGTACTAAATAGTCTTTGTTCCATGATTACCAAACCGTGTTCAGTCAGTCATACGAGTTCAAGAATTGTTATTGTGCAAAACTGTTACTGTCAGTAATCATAGCCTGAGCTAAGGGCAACTTAAATGTTTAAGAGGACACATATTTGTTATAAATCCTTAGTGGAAAAAGGTATTTCTTAGGAGCTATTCATGAGGTATTTTAAAAGACTGTATAAATTCACCTGCTGTGGACAAGCCTTTGTATGCAAACCATATGCAAAAACAGAATGAAGAAGCCGCTATTGGTACGGTCTGGAGGCCTCACCCTGTGCAGGTGGATGCTTGGAGCTGCCAGGGAGTGCCTGGTGCCAGAAGCTTGCACAAGGACAGGCAGGAGCAAGGAGGGAGGGTTGGCCAATGCAGTCCCACTGACTTCAGGATGGACTCCAGAAGGGAGGAAGGAATGGTTATCTGGGAATTACGGTGTAAGGCCAGACACAGCACTGGGAACAAAGATGTTGGCAGAGAGAACTTAGGAACCAGCAAGGTGTTTATTTGTGTCCTTTCTAAGCTTTGCATAAAAAACCGGTATGCTGCAAGCAAAGGGATATTTGTACAAACAGTCTAGAAACCTTTCAAAGCAGTCTGCCTTTTTTGTTTGTTTTTCACTCTCTTTCTTGTCAAATTCAGGAAAAAACAGAAAAGGTATGAAAATATCCCCTTCCCTGGCTGTATTTTTCATGTGATGTTTTTGCAAAAGTACCAGTTGCATCAGCACTGTCAAGTAGTTCCTAGACTCTTGAAAAACTTTTAAATAATAGTTAAATAATGAAAGAATTTCAAAAATTCTTTTTTTCCTGCTGTCAAATAACCTGTCACAACAAAACTTCTGATGTATGCTAATATCTGCAGACCTATTGCTTTGCACAGGCCTAATTTTTTGCTTCTTTGCTCATAGCCACACAAGTAGAGCAGAAAATTTAGAAATCTTTGCAGCTCTGTGGGTGACAATGACAAGGTAGACAGACTTGGGCTTCCTACTTTGGCATGTTTCTACACAGTAAATGTATCTTGACATGCTAATGTCAGTCTTTAAAAAGGGGGGGAAAAAAAGAGAAAGAAGAAAGAATAGTAAAAAAAAGAAAAAGAAAAGAAAAATATAATGGGATCATTTTCATAAAATACTAGTGTGTTTTTTACATACTTGACAGTGCCACTTTTAATAACAGCTTTCACCTTTAGTTCTACCCTCACAATAATTTTGTGGTGGTATACCTGGATTTTGTGATTCTGCAGTAACTCCTTTGGAATATTTTTCTTTGATGAATGGCTTTATGTATTTTTTCAGTATTTTTCTCAATGGTGTGGCTGTTAACATTGTTAAGTTTACTGGTTTGCTGCAAAGCAGTGGAGCTCTGTAGTAAAACCAATGCAACAACAAACATTCTAGCTCTTGTATCAGGTTAGACTTAACTGATACAAATCTTGGCTTGTGGGAGATTTTAGTTATGTGCTGGATCTTACAGGGAGTCCAATATTTTTTTAAGTGCATGTTGTGTGAATAGGTGCCTGAGCAGTTAAAAATTCCTTAAACAACAGATTGTGCCTGCCCAACCTGTAGATGTGCCTGTAGTGGAGGCAGGTTGGTTGTGAAGCCTCGTGGTGCTGGTATGCAGCTGATCCTAACTTTGAGCTGCCTGCTGCTTACAGCATGAAGATAAAAGGAGAATACTGAATTATGCTTTGTTTCTGTGAATACATCTCATTTCGCAACCTAACAAATGTTGATTTCTTCCATTGTTTAGTTATATTTGCATGATTGCATAAATTTGACTGATAAATGTTTTCCTTAAAAATGGGTTCTTTATGTTAAGGGGTAGAGAATTTGTAGCACTGCTGTGCTGCTCTGTGCCTTTTAGATGGGTTTATTTTTCAGTGAAATATAAAATATGGAATTAAGATTTCTGAGTGGGCAAGGATTTGTAGAGGGCTCAAAGAAAAACATGCATTTGAATAAAGTTCTTTCAGTAATTTATTTTTTCTTTCTTTCCCTAATGAATCATTGATAACCATTTCACAGGAGCAATTAGTCATTCCAAAGGTTCGAGTATGAAAGGTAATTGCTTATCTGCAATAACAGAAGCATTTGCCAAAATAAGGGGGAAAAGTCAAACCACACATGTGACTCAGTAACACCTGTGTTGTGTGATGCTCTTGTTTATGACTGCTGAGGTCTATTTGTGTCCCTTTTGTCTCTTTTACTAATGGATGCAATTGAATCTTTGATTGAATTTTAGTGTTCTTTTAAATAGCAAGTGAGTCGTATTAGTTCCTTAGAAACCAGCTTTAACTGTCTCCAAGAAAGCCTTGTATGGTACAGAGGAAAGTGAGGAGAAAACTGCCTTGGAAATGCTTGTAGTGAACAGTTTCTTTAATGACATGCTTTAATTATTCAGCTGAAGACACACTTTTCAGATAACTGCAGTTTTTGGCTCTCTGAACTGGGACTCTCCCAGCTCTAGCGTGGCAAAAAACACCAAAGAGTAACCTTGTATACACAGATAGGGAATGAGAAGGCAGAAGAATACTGCACTTTAAGCATGTTTTCTTAACATCACTGTCTTAATGGTGTCTAGTAAAAAAAATTATCTGAATCTTACTGCATTTGTACATTTGTCTGCATTTTTCCTGTGTCTGTTTATCTTAAATATGTCGAATGTTAGTGGCTGCCTTCCTGTAAGAATGTGAGGTTTTCATGTAGTCTCATCAGTCCTTCCTAATCTCCAACTCTGCCAGCAGCTCAGAATTTGGGTCAGAAATATGCAGAGACTATTATAAACCTAACTCTCAACTATGAGAGAAAGTCTCACATCTTGCATTCATTGAAGGGAAAGATGAGCAGTGTGATTGCATCTTAGATGGAACAACCTTAAAAGGTCACTGTAAAATACTTCAGCAGTTAAAATGACAACTCCTCCTCATCAGGCAAGCTCAACAACCTCTAGGTCTGCATTACTTTCAAAGAGCAATGGAGACATGAGATAAAAATAATTGTGAAGAGACATTTTCAAAGGACACATTGACAAAGTTTCCTGTGTTCAAGAAGGATGACTTTCCAGAAAAAATGTTTTTGTGGAAAAATAACAGAATCTTTGCATGAAACTTATTTTTCTTCAGAATCATTGAGCTATAAGGATCTGCTTCAGTCCTCTAAGGTGAACTGCAATTTCAAAACTCCACTAAATTACTTCTACGCTAGTAACTATGATTCCATAACAAGTAGCCTGTATTATTTCAGCTGAAACTAAGAGTCCAGTTGCAGTTACCAGAAGGCAAAGTTCCCCAAACAGACAAAAAAAAAATATTTTCCATAGTCAATAAAGTCAACCAGACAAGTACCTAAGACTAATGAATATCAGGACTTTGTTCTTTTTTGTCTTATTTAGTCAGTGTCATTTCTTCTAAATTCCTGAATTTAACTGCATTAGTTTCCAGATGAGCCCTAATTTATATTTTGAAATGTGAATTTCATTTTTTCAAATTAGATTTTCATAATACACATGCAGGAACATATATTGAAAAGTCAGCTATACTAATGTACATATATTTGAATCCATCATAGATAAAATAGGTATTTAAAGCTTTTAGTTCAGCATGATTAACTTGTAAAATTAACCATAATATTGTAGTACCTTGTTCACAGTGCAGTGCAGATTGAGGTGACGTTCAAAATGCTTGTGCTCCTAACTAGTTATGCTCCTGTCACATAATTTTCGTGTGGAATCAGTGTTTCCTCTGTACTTTATAGGGTATAACCATCAGCGCATCTGTGACAACCAAAGGCAGAAGTCTCCGGAATTCTACAGCAGAACAGCATCGGAATCCAATGTGTATTTGAACAGTTTCCATTACCCAGACCGGAGTTACAAGGACCATGCCTTTGACACGTTAAGCTTAGATAGCTCTGACAGTATGGAGACAAGCATATCAGCATGCTCACCAGATAACATTTCCAGGTAAATCTTCCCTTCTGATCCTGCAATGGTCATAGGATGATAATGAAAAGAGAGAATGTGTACATGTTGACACTGTGACAGTGTGAATGCTGCTGATTGGTTAAGAAAATGTGAAATGACTGGACAGGCATCACATTTGTCTAGCTCCTCATAATCAGGTTTAACGACATCTCACCTGTTTATTGAAAGATGGAAAATAAAAATATGGAAAAGTTAAGTGATAATGCTGAGGTTTACAGAGCAATCAGTGCTTCCTCACCTGATCACTGCAGGGAAGGAATTTTCTCTGATAGGAAATTTCTCAAGGACATGCACCATTGATGAAGTACACTTGTTCTACAGGTCCAGAGTGTTAACCAGCTAGAAGCTTAAGGTGAAACAGCTCCTTAACAGATGCTTAGGCTACCTCCAAAAGTCTTCTTGCCCTTTCCTCTCCCTTTTCTGGGTCAGTAAAAATGAAGAGATGACACTGAAAGGCATGCTTTTCTCATCTTTCAGAGGCTGTCAGCTCAGACACCATTTCTCAGATGAAAGAGATTTCCATGATCTGTGTTAAAAGTCCAGATGAGTCTCAAAATTGTGTGCAAACAATTTTCTCCTGACAGTCTGTCTTTTATTTCTGACATTATGGTAATGCTTTCATCCCTGCTCACAGTCCTACCCCAGCAGTTTCACAAGCATAAGTAGAGGCTGATAATAAAGTACAACATTGTCACAGCACTACAAGAATGAACACAAGGACAGCTTTTTTGGCTAGCATGTAGTGTTTTACTTCACATCTGTTTGCTGTGGCAGGGAAGCCCCTGGCTTTCCCCTTTTAGTCATTATTATTGCAGCACTAAGAGTTTGAGAAAATACCAGTGGCAGTCATTCTCCTGGCTGGTTTGCTTGGGCTTTTTTGTAATGGTTGGTGTGGTATTGGATTTTTTAAAGGAAAATGCATTAGGACTTGGGTTTCAAGGATTTCTGTTTTAAATGGATAGTCAGCAAGTTTCTGATAGCTGGAGACAGGCTAGTAACTAACTCTGTGCATTGATCTAATGTGCCAGTGATATGAAACCTTTCTCTCTGACTTCCTGCTCTGACCATTTGGAAGAAGGACGGTCTGTGTCTGAGTTTACCATCTTGTAAGTCCAGTCTCCAGCCCAGGACTGGGAAGCCCCAACAGCTGTTCAATTTCACTGGTACTCTTTGCTCTTCTGCTTCCCTCTGACTCTTGCATGCCAGAAGGAAAACGAAAGGAAGCAACACAAAGAAACAAATAGCCCAAATCAATACAAAACCCAGAAAACCTTTACAGCAGATCTTTCTGTTTCTCACAAGGCAAACTTTGGTGAAAGAAGAGTGTGACCTAATTTTGTTGATTAAATCTCTAAGATAGGCAGTAAATCTTCCTTGACAAAATTTCCCTTAAGTAAAATTAATGGTGTTTGAGAATATTTTCTAACCATATCAGACTTCAAAGGAAAACAATTAATGTGCTTTGTTCTGACCAATTTAAAATGTATAAGTTATATTTTACTATGTTTAAGACGAGAGAAATACTTTTTTGTAGAAATGCCTAAAATTTTTGGGTGCTCAGAGTACAGAAGAAGCAGAACTGCTGTAGTCATTCATCAGCTCACCAAACATACCTCTTTTTTTGTTAGTGGCTATTGCACTGAGTTGGATCAGAGCACTGTCAACTCCATTCTTAAACTATGTTGGACTGCAAAATATTTCTTTAAATACCAACTATTATTTTAAATAAGAAATAATGGGTTTTTTTTGCAGTGCTAGCACTTCAAATGTTGCAAGAATAGAGGAGATGGAGAGACTTCTCAAACAAGCACATGCTGAAAAAACTCGGCTGCTTGAGACTAGGGTAAGTGTAATTTTGAGTAACTAAGAGTAGGCATGTAAGTTTGGATAATATTCTCCTAATGCAACTTAGAAACCTACCCTGTTACACCTAACAGACACTTAAAAAATACCTCTTCCCCCTTGGCTTCACCTGACAGTACAACCTTGAGCCCATATGCAATATCTGCTGTCTCAAAGGACAAGTTGATGGCAAAATCCCCAGAAACTTGGTCAGCATTGGTGTCACACCTGCTGGGGGAGTTGCTTAAGAAGAACCTTCATTTCTATTCACAATTCTTACTCCAAATTTCAGTCCAGTGTGCTGGATAGATGTTTCTGCCTACTTAAGGGACAAAAAGGTATTTAGCCCTAGCTTAGTAGTGACATTGGCAACTATAGTTTTGCTTATAATTGAAGTTCTATGTATGCTGTGGTATTTAGGAACGGGAGATGGAAGCTAAGAAACGAGCTCTGGAAGAAGAAAAACGCCGCAGAGAGCAACTGGAGAAAAGACTGGAGGAAGAAACGAGCCAGAGACAAAAATTAATTGAAAAAGAAGTCAAAATACGTGAGAAACAAAGAGCACAGGTCAGATATGGGGACATGAAATGGTTTTGAAATGCAAGACTTCCCCTTCATATACAGAAAAGGACTAAGTGTATTTTTGCCAATGGTAAACAGAACTGCTTTCAGCTGAACAGTTGGATTTGGTATTTCTGAGGTGCAGTAGCTTTGCTAAAAGTACGTTTGGGCTCTTGGAGCCAAATACTCATTTAAAGTTAGATAACAGCATAGGTATCTAGTTAGCATTTTATATTTAAGGCATCAATATTAATCCTATAAAATTTGTTACTGAATATAGGCAGAGCAGAATTTTTTGGCCAGAAAACAGACATTAGTGAGTGTGTTAATTTTATAAACCATTGGTATGGAGTTAGTGGGTTTTTCCTTTTGTTTTGCTTTTTCTTTTAATACACAAAATACCTTGAAATGTGAATTATTACTTCCAAACATTTGACTGAAAAGAAGAAGACAAATAAGGAAGGCTTTTTCAGCTCCACATCTACAGTAGAGAGTAAATACTATCTTTTCTAAAGTTAATGGGACTGTACAACTTGAGAAAGATTACTTAATTTAGAAAGTGTTACCTCCCACATATTTTTGCTTCTTCTTTGGGCTTAGAGGTACCTTGAGTGCTCTTTAGGCTTAGGGTTTTGTCTATTTGTTTATTCCTCCAAAACCAATAATATCTGTAAGGTACAGCAAATAGACTAGGCAGTCATTGCTAGTATACCCCAGAGCAAGACAATGTCCCCATCTTAACAGATGTATTTGAGTGCAGAAGATTCCATATGATATTGGGATATCTTTTTGGTTTTATCTGTGCTACCTTTGCTCATGTTTAACTAGCTGTTTCTAGTTAAATATATTCATTCATTTGTTTTTATATAAAATATAATCAGGAATGCTAAATTTTACTTGCTAGACTGCTTTTTTCCTAAGAAATTTTGTTGACAACTCAAGTACGGCCTAAACAATGCAGCACTGTTATCTTTATCCCAAATTAGAGCATGTATGTGTTGTAATAGAATGTCCTGTCAGTTACTGCTAATTGTCAGACTTGGCAGAGAGAAGAAGTCTGAATTGGCAGAAAGACAAAAACATATCTGTCAAAAATGACTGATTTTTTTTTTCTTTTTGCTTTCCTTTGTACAGTGAGACCAATTTTTTTCCCCAGCACGTTTTGACACTCAGAAATGTAAACAAGAGAAAGGAACTCCACCTTTGCACTTGCCAGAACTGGTGCCAGCTCATATCATACAGGACTGTATAATTTTAGAAGGGAGCTAAGAGTTCTTGTGAGCAACATAGCTCCTATTGCACCAAGACGCTCTTAAGAATGCAATGAGGGAAAGTCCCTTTGATTTGAGACTCACAGTGGGATTTAACAGGATAACTTGAGGAATGGAGCAGGGGCAGATTAGTTTCTCCAGGTCACTGACTTCTCTGGAGTCCATGAGGAGAGAGACAGGGAGATGCTCCCTTCACAGATCCTTGAAAGCATCTAAAATCAGCTTCTGTTCCAAAGTAACCTCTCTCTGCCTCAGCTGCAGCAGGAGCTTTCTCTGGGAGACTTGTCTTCTCTGTTTAAAATGAGGGGGTGGTGATTGTGCATAGATCCTCCAGGCACAAAAAGCAGGAATATTCCCTCAGCTGGCAGAGGCTCCAAATCACCATTTCCTCCTGCTTGTTCTCCCAGCTGACACTATCCAAGCTTGGTGCAGAGTCTTGAACTGCAATCAAGAATGAGGCACTGTCTTCTGCACTGCTTTGCTGTCTCTTGCAGAGGGATGCACTTCAGCTCTCCGTACCGTACTGTGAACTAATAATCACAGTTAATTTGTTCTGCAGAAAATAATTCTGTTTTGTTCACCACAATCCCTAACTAACTGGGGATTACAGTTCATTCCCATTATTAATGTTTCCTGCAATAGCATGTTCTTGTAATTTATATATTATACTCTGCATGAAAATACCTGTTGCAGCAGAATTACAATTAAAGAGTGACGTGTGCAGTGAGTACTTGATCCAGAGAAATAAAGGGTTTGCTTAACACCCTACATATGAAGTTCTTGGACTTCATCTAAGGCAGCAACACACCCTTACATTTAATTGCTGTCTTAATTCTAAGACAGCCTTTCTGTGCTGTGGCCTCTGTTTTACCAGTTTATCAGCTGTTGATTTCAAGAAACTTCTATGCTCTATCTGGCTTTTACAGAGTTATCCAACACTGTAAAGTTAGAAGTTTAAAGAATTTTTCTTTTCCAGAAAATTACAGCTGCAGTAAAAGCTCTTTGTTTTTTTTACATTTATTCTTAGACTCTATGAGCAGCTTTCAGTTATATCCTTACAGCAGAAAGGGTAGGAGATGATAAAGCTTCTCTCAAAAAATCATTTGATTTTCTTTTCTCTCCTGTAGGCCCGTCCCTTGACTCGCTATTTGCCCGTTAGAAAGGAAGACTTCGACCTACGCAGTCACATTGAAACCGCTGGGCACAACATAGAGACCTGTTACCACATTTCTCTCACTGAGAAGACCTGCAGAGGCTTTCTGATTAAAATGGGAGGAAAAATTAAAACATGGAAGAAACGGTGGTTTGTTTTTGACAGAAACAAGAGAACTTTTACTTATTATGCAGGTAGGTTACAGGATTGCTGCAAGGATTCTATTTTCTTATCAAACTCAGCTGAGTTATGAACAACTAAGGAGATAAAACCAAGGTTTCCATTTCATTCATTCACTTAGAGGATATGTGAAGCCTTTCCTATAGCATTCAATCCTCATGCCAGGTAAGGCAGAATTGAGCATAAAAAACAAAGCAAAGGAGGAGATGCAGATGGGCAAGAAGAAAAAATGGAAGAAGATCAGATTACAAGTACACAGAATAATGGTTCCACATACTTTATTTTAAAATATTATATGCTTCCTTCAGTGACTGAATGATTTCTTTTACCTTTCAAACAAGAATATAATTCATTATACTTACCATGAAAACTGAAGTGAATTCTTCCACAGTCCTGTGCTTAATGTGAAAAAAAGGTTTTCAGGAAGTTAAACATACAGGGGTAGACTTTATTGAGTTTGCCGTATTTTGAAAGTGTAAGGAGTTTCAGAAGAAGAATAGGCAATACTCTAAAGGTGTTTCTATACACAAAGTTGTGTTACACCGTATATGGAGCCATTATAAACATTATGTTACTTTGTTATCTTAGAGTAAACCCAGAAATGGGGAATTTAAGAACATACTTACTTCTCCAAATGCTGTGCAAATATGCATGTAGTTTGACTGAAGTTTCAGTTCTGAGGAAGTCATAAAAGTAACAAAGTGCTCTGAATATTTATTGTTCAGAGAGGCCAGAAAGAGGCATGTGTAGGATGGTCATTGCTAAGATGCAGAAGAAAACACCGAGTACAAAAACCACCCAAAGAGTTTCACTTACTTTATTAACAAAACTGCTTTCCAGCAACTCATAAGTAACTCAAAATTGAATTCGTTACATTTGTTTATTACATACCCACTGAACAGTTTGCAGTAATACAATGAAGAATGTGGCAAATATTTTTTGTTTTGTTCTTAACATCTGGTTTATTGGTTAGGAAGGCCTGTAACACAGGCAGTAAGACAGTAAGTGTTCCCATGGGGTACTGATCTTTTTTTGACTTTTTTTAGTAGTTATGTTAACATTTAATGGTTTCACTTTTGAGTGCAGTACTGTTGCCATAATATAATCTCAATTACCAAAGAAAACTTTTGCTAATGTCTCAAAGACTTCAGCCAACAAGCAGAGTTTTATGAGAAGTCTGTACCAGTTGCACTAAAATGCTGCTGCTTGTATGAGTAAGGATTCATCTAGATCTTTAAATACGTAGTAGATTTCCAAAATAAATATTGGTGCTGTTAATGCAGAGTAATTGATCTCTTAAGTGAATGTACTGAGATAATGCTTTAGTTCTGCCACTGCACTGAACCAGGAACTTACCCTGAAGTCTGACAGCTTCATGTGGTGACTGCAGCATCTGCACTTTGTGATCTGAGAATTCAGGGAACTCTACCAAGACTCTCTCAGTGGGAGCTTGTGGGTACCTGAAATAGTCTGGTATTCCCCCCAGATGGGCCTTGAAAAGAGAGTGGATCCCTTGCTTACTTACAGTGCACAGACAGCTTTATATAGTTCTGTGTTTATCTCAGTGTAACTACAGCGTGCTGTAACCTCATAAACCTGCACCTCAGTGTTTCAGTACTGCTTCTCTGGGGCTGGCAGACAGAGTCCCAAAGCTGCATCCTTTTGCCATATTATGAAGCTTTCAGAATTGCCTGCAGCTACACATAGGATGTAAACTGAGTTCCCCAAGTGTTTAAATGACAGCAGAATCCCTCATGGGACTGATAAAGATGTCATCATTGTTCAGTGTTGAGATGATTCTATGACTTGGTGGCAGAAAGCATTACATTCCCCTAATACAGAAGTGCTGAGAATGAAAGGAAGTTTGCTTTTCAGTGTCCACACGCAGCTGGGGACCTTTTTCACTGCAGGAAAGTGGAGGGTGTATGCTGCCCTATCCTCCTCCTTTTTCTTGTGAAAAATTAGAGTGACTCTTAAGTTCACATGTGAAGAAGCCTTTATTTTTGAAAAAGTACATGCACAAACTATGTTCTAATGTAAAGATTTTGCTGTCAGATTGTATTGAAAATTTGATTATCATTACAGTTTCCCCTGAAGGCAAACTGAAGGTCTTAGCCTGCAAACTGTGTCAATTCAGGTTGATTTTCATGGAATTGGAAGAGTGGATATATCTGAGAGACATCTGTCCTTCTGTGGGCTAATACCCTCCATAACATTTAGACACTTCAGTGAAGGGAGTGATTTGCAAATAGATGAGGAAATTACAAAAGCTTTTAACCTTGGAAGCTAGGTGAAAAACAAGACATATTAAAGTCAAAAATGCATCTCTCAACAAATCCAACAAACTAGTAAGAAAGGTTGAAGGTTTCCATGGGATTTCAGAAGCAGAACTGTTAAGTCAGTTGCTTATCAGCTGAACATATATGGAAATGCAAATTAAGCTGTTGCTTTTTACTATTCATTTCGGTTCTGAAGTCATTCTCTCTTTTCCATTTTAGACAAACATGAAACTAAATTAAAAGGTGTAATATATTTTCAAGCTATTGAAGAAGTCTATTATGATCATCTAAAGAATGCATATAAGGTAAACTTTGTTACTGCTGTTTTAACCGTATATCATATAGAGTACTCAAAGCTGAGTAGCTGCTGTAAAGTTAAAGGGAGAGCTAACGTTATTGGGGGGAAAAAAAAGAAATACTAAAAAAAAAATGCTGGAGTGGAGGAAAAGGAAGAGGAGGCTAAACAGTGATTAGCATCTGTTTTGGGTTTTTTTTTATATACTGATGGAAACAGAGGTAAGTGTGTATCTGCAACGTGGGATTTGCTACCAGGAGTTCTTTAGTCCAGGGACAAGACCATTGAAATCAGTGGCTTGGACAAGTCAAGGGTTGGCTGCATGCCTCTGTCCTGGGGGGGAGTTAACTGTGCCAGCAGCTCATGGAACCCCGTCTCTCATCTGTAATTCAGGTGAGCTGTGAACAAATTGTGAAAGCCACTGGACGGAGTGGGGGAGTTAGTTATTTGGGCATGAAACAACAGCTTGGAGTCCTGTAGTGCTGTATAATAGTCTACTGGGAAAATGCTGTAAAAGGTGTTTATAGCAGCTACAAACACTTTAAATTGCATCTCTGCTGCAATATAAGATGCAGTGGTACAGCATTTCTTCTTAACCCTATTCATAAAACTCCCTGTAAGCAATTCCACTTCTGGTACTAATAAATAGCTTTGATTTCACTCTTTTGATGCCTTCTTTGTGTTTTATTCCAGAGTCCCAACCCGTTGCTGACCTTCAGTGTTAAGACCCATGACCGCATCTACTACATGGTTGCTCCTTCTCCAGAAGCCATGAGGATATGGATGGATGTGATTGTTACAGGTGCAGAAGGGTACACCCACTTCATGTTATAATAAACAGGGAGCAATAGGGCATCCTGCAATAACGTACCTAGTGAAGTTAGCCATAGCTAGTGACAGCTGAAAAGCCAGCCAATGTCCCAGAAATGTCCTCCTTATGATGTGCACCCAAAACCTCAGGTTGAGAGGGGGTTACAAATGCATTGAAAAGGGGGGGTTGTTAACTGTTGTAGTTGATCTTTATAGGAATGAACGAGCTAAAGCTGTTGAGAGAATCATAGTGCTCCAAAATGGATAATCAGGCAATTTTAATTACAGCATCTTGATTGAATGATAAGTTTCTACAAATTCTCTTACACAAATTCTCATTACGAGAATGTCTTCATAAATTTTTACTGAACAGTTTACAAATGTGTGTGTTCTCATTGGTATGCAAAAATGAAACAAAAAGGTGTAATAAGCATATATTTTAATATGCAACATTTGACATTTATAGATGATTAGGTGACTTTTTAAAACTTTTAGTCAAATATTTTATAAAAATAGAAACAAAGAAGCAGCCCTAAGGTACACACGATTCTAGCCTTAGTAGATAAGTGTTACAACAGAGCCAAAGAGTTACATGATTCCCTTACTTTTTCATATTGTTACTTGTACCTAACTTTCTGTAAGGGGACAGTGCCAAAACTCTTAATGACTTTTAATGTAATTAAATTGTTATATTCTGTATGTTCAAACACTTCTTGGAAACAACTGTATGTTTAAAGTTTGCATCTATGGAGCTCAACAACAACAAAAAAAAGGATAGCTTTATAAAGATGCATTTTTGTCCACAAGGATGAGAAACAGGTGGAACACAAGATGGAAACACATGTATTAGCTTCCTCATAAAGAGGTTTTTTTTTTTTTAATCTTCCCTGTTAAACAGAATAAGCTGATTCTGGACCCTACAGCAATTTTCTTTTATGCAGTAAGGTCCCACATACTCTGTGCCAAGTGAATGCTCTGTTGAAATCTCTTAAACATTGCCTGCCTTGAAGCCAGCACCAAAATCTCTACCTATCTGAATTCTGTGGAGCCAAGCTTTCAGTCCCAGAGAGTTGTTTTGTTGTTTAATGTCTATCTGCACAGAATAATGCTGTTAAATAGAATAAAATGAGAGAGGTGAGTTCTAAGAGTTTATACTAAGCAGTGTATGAATAAAAAACCCTGAAAGTTTGAAGTAGTAGGGATTGAGATTCCTAAAACAGCAAAAATACTGAGGGTGCAGCGGTCTCCCATTTTAAAATCACCTCCAAGTCCTTGAGTAATATTGCAAAACTATAAATCAATTAATTGAAATGAACTTCAAGAAAGTGTCATGACTTTAAAGAGGTTCTATTTCAATAATTGAAACTTACATGCTCTGTGGTTTGTGTACTAGAAGAAAGCACATTAGCCTTTTTTCTTTCCTTGATGAAAAGTTAATGGCTTTTGGCTGGAGAAATAAACTGAAAACAGAATAGAAGTATGCTGGCAGAATATTTTTGTTACACTTTTTAAACTCTGTAACTGTAATGAACAGGTTTGTGGTATACACAGGTGATGTGGTTGTTCTAGCATGACAAACATCAGTTTTGACTTGAATTATAAAAGAAAAGACTGTTGTTGCAAGGTAACTGTTATCATCTGTGCAGATCACAGCCTGTAACCTATAATTTAAAACACTTTCAAATAAATTGCTTTTGTTTATACAGTTATTATTTTTTCCCTGATGTATCTTGATTTTATTCCTATGTATACTTATAAAGGTTTTCTAATAATGATTTTTGTATCCTGCATGCTGCAATGAAGGCATTTCAATAAACATTTTTAAAAATGCACTTGTTTCAAATATTTTCTTGCTGCATTTTCCTGAGACATTTCTGCTTTTAAATAGTTGTATACAGTTGTGCAAACAATACTGTATTTCTCAGTAACATTTAATTGAACTATTCTATATATTTTCCTATAAAAGAACTATGGAAGAACTATGGAAAATAATTTCGGAGGGCAATGAAATTAGGAGTGTAGTCTGTTTTCTGCATGTACATAATACCTTTTCCATTTTTTATGAATCTGTTTGAAAAATTTATCACCAGCTTTGGATATTGACAATTTTTTTGGTTTAACTGCAAATCAGAATTTGCTTGAGTTTAAGGATTTTTGAAGTTTTCCCAATATTTGACTTAGACATGACCTGAATCAGAGTATTAACTCACTGTGGAAATGAAAACCAGTGTGGTTTTCTGACTGATTTGTTTTCTCTAAGTTTGCCATCATCATCATGAAGTGGGGTGGGTTCTGTAGTGGAGTACATCAAGACAATGTAAGTAGAGCACGGTGGTAGGCACCCCCTTTTATGATCAGTCTGCACTGATCATACAAAGCCCTTCAAGCTTACCCTGAAGGCTCTCAGGCAATTGCAGACCACAGAGTCTGTCTTAAAAACCACCTCTGCTGTGTTCCATGACCTACAGGTGCTGGCCTGGTGCTTGGATGGGAAAACACCCTTACCTTGGCAGGCACTGACCTCTCCTAGAGTTTGTTTTCATGTGGGAGGTTGGATATCAGGAAGAATTTCTTCACAGAAGGGGTTGTCAAGCATTGGAATGGGCTGCCCAGGGAGGTGGTGGGGGACATCCTTGGAGGTATTCAAGAAATGATGGGACGTGATGCGTAGCGCTATGGTCTAGTTGAAGTCGTGGTATTTGGTCAAAGGTTGGACTCAATGTTTGAGATATTTTCCAATCTAAATGATTGGTAGTTTCTATGATTATTTTATTTTCTTTGTGGCTGCCATGGCCTGTATATAAGAGGGTACAGTGCATAAAGATGTAGTTTTGGCTCCTGTGCTCATCTATACTGAGAGAAGGTGCGGAGGTGTGAGCCCGTGAATGAGGTCCCTTCTCAGCCATCTCTTCTTGAGGCTGAGCAGGCCCAGGCCTTTCCCTCGGCCTCTCCTCCTAAGAAAGGTGCTCCAGTCACCCTCCTTGCCTGTCGCTGGACCCGCTGCAGGAGCTCTGTGTCCCCGCCGTGCTGAGGAGCCGGACACAGCACCCCAGAGGTGCCTGACCAGGGCTGAGCAGAGGGCCTGGATCACCTCCCTCCACCTGCTGGCAACGTTCCAATGCACACCCTTGGCCTTCTTAGCTGCAAGACACAGCTGTCTCGGGGGAAACACGCACACTGGGACATGATCGCTCAAGTCTTTGTTTTTTTTTCAATTGACACAACTTTGCAGTTTCCCAGGGAGGCTCGGCCCTGAGCGCAGAGCCCCGCCCGTCGCTTCAGGCGGGGGAGGCGGGCGGCGCGTGCGCGGGCGGCGGCCATGGCGGCCATGGCGGGAGCGCTGGTGCGGGCCGGCCGCACCGCGGCCCTGCGGGGATCGCCGTCACCGCTGAGGGCGGCCCGGGCGCTCCTGGGTAAGGGAAGGGCCGCGGGGAGCTCGGAGCAGAAGGGGTGCCTGTCGGAGGGGAGAGGATGTGTGTCGGTGCCGGCTGTGACGGCCGCCGGGCGGCTCTCGGGCAGCTGCGGGTGGCACCCTTTCCTCCCCTTCAGCGCCGTCTCCACCGGGAAGGGCCGGGGTGCGGCCCTCTGGTGGGGATGGGCGCCTTAAACTCGGTTCCCTTCCGACGGGGTTCCTCACAGGCTTCTCCTCCCCGCCAGGCTCTCGGGGGGGCTCGGTGTCTGTGCACGGGGCAGGACAGCTGCTTTCCCAGGTGTGTTTTGTTGGCTCCAAGCTCTTGTCCATGGTGAATTTTGAGGAGCCAGTTCGCTTGATCGGGTGTGAAACGTGCGTGCCTGTAAAGCTCCGCCAGGCACCTGAAAAACTTTGCTGGCATCGACTTCTGGGTGAGATCGGTCTCTGCCCAAACACGCAGTGTCCCTTCCTGATGTGTCAGACCTCGTGCTTGTCTGACCTGTTGAGTTTTATTCATTGCCTTTGATCGGACAGATGAATGTCATCTGATGTTGCTCAATAAGTAAAACTTACTTGCCCCTAGGGGTGCACATTTTGTAGCTGTATAAAAGCTTGAATGCAGGGGGATTTTGTTACTGTGTTTTTCTTCCTTTCTGTGTGTTTATAACAGTACCATTATGGGAGTATCTGTTCATTTGAGTGTGTCTTTAGATGCTTTGGGACCAGGCCAAGCAGCAGTTCCTGCTGGAATGAGGGTGGTTTGTGAACCCAGGTGTGGACAGAGCTGAGTCCATTACCTGTCACATCAGCCTTAATCTGCTTCTGCTGGAAGTGGGGAGATCTCAGTGCAGGAACCTTCCCAGAGTTGTTCAGGGAACTTCTTTGGCTTTAACACTGGTCTCAGTCACAGTTTCTGGTGTTCATAAAAGTGCACAGTGACTCTGGTATGAAGAGAGTTCCATAGATACCATCAGGCAAGGCTCATGTGTCTTCCCGTAGCTATCCCCTTCTGTCTGTAAGTTGCTTTTATAAACACTAATACCTGCCTTGCACCCCTCAGAAATGCTTCCCTGCTCTTATGAAGGTCTTTCCTAAAATAAGGCAAAGAAATTGCTGGGTAGCTGCTGATAGTTTTGTCTGTCTAAACAGAAGTCTGAGAGGGTGACTGCATTGAGCTCTGCTTTTGGGTTGGCTGCAGTGGCTGTTTTAGGGGTTTGCATTATTCAGGTTGAGATTGCTGCTGGTGCTTCCATTAACTTGTTAAATGGAAGAATAGTTTGTGAAATAGCTTAGACAGTGGTTCTGTCTTGTAGCTGCAGTTGGCAGGCCCAGTGTCAGAGTAATTTGAGGACACCTCCAGAGTGCTGCAGCATGGAAGACAAGTGGTTTCAGAGATGGCTATCAGGGCTTAAGGGGGAGAAAAATACTCCAATTATTTTTCTATTAAATTTAGTGCTTTTTGGTGTGTCTGCTCTTACTGGTACTTGAAGAATTGTCTGGTTTAGTGAGAGAGACACAAACAAAACTACAAAAAATGGATGCATCTGAATACCTTTACTGTGGAAGTCATTCACATTTATAAACAACTCATGCCTCAGTAGGATAAAGAACTACCTCATTGTTTGAGGAGCTATTTAATGGTTTTAATCCATAGTTCAAATGATAAATTTTTTGTTAGACTGTAGAAAAATGCTGAATGCTAGCTGCACCCTGTATCTGTTATGTATCCACACTTACCCATGCACATCCAAGTTTAACAACAAACTAGTCCCCCAAAACCCTTTGAATATAATCTCTCTGATAGTGACAAAACAGAACTCAAAGCTGCAGGACAGTTAAGTTGTGTGATTCTGTCAGGGCTTGGGTTTTGCACTATTTATCCCCCCCTAGGAAGCCCTGAGACTTTATTTCAGGTTGCATAGTTTCTGTGCCCCACTGCTGAAGAGCCAGTCATCTTCTAATCTTAAGAATTAGGAGTGTCAAAGTCTTAGAAGACTTGGCCAGGCTTTCAGTTTAGCAAATTACCATGCTGAATTGGATAATAGAGTGGATTAAGTCTCCTAAACAGCTCTCTACAAATTACTTGTCCTTACCTGCAGTAGAGGTAAACTGACTGCTATAGTTAGATTAAATCCTGTAGCAGCTGTTGAGATTCAGCAGAATTATTAATTAGTTAGCATTTCCTCTGTAAATCTTATTTCCTTGTTTGATGTTATTTATTTCATTTGGTTTAAACAATGCTAATGTTGTTTTATGCTCATTATGATGAAAAAGTTAGTCAAAGATTCTTCCCCAATTCTTGATTATGAACTTGTCTGTATATCTCCATATATTGTGTGGATCCAGGGTTTTGATAAGGGTTCAGTATTATGCTTCTGTTTTAATTTTCATGAAAAATTTCTCACTTCATGTACTTGTAAAATTCCATTGCACAGAGTACACTAGTCTCAAAATTAGGCTTTTTGAAAATAAAAGGTTAAACTAAGCAGATACTAAATGGGAAGGTTTATTTTGTGAAATGAGTAAATGTATTCAAGATGTGGTATGAAGAATGAGGACTGATGAAGTCTAGGAAGTCTTAGTGTTCGTTTTCAGTCAACCACTTTGTTAATTGCTGAGTGAATTCTCTGTGGTTGGCGTTTAATGATTTGAGAATGAATCACAATAAACTTTCTCTTTCAAGTTCATCAGTACTTGTCAGTCATTAAAGAATATAGAAGATGCTTTTTTTGTTCTCTCTTGAGCCAAAATGCCTTATTTTCACATAATATATCCATATCTGCCAAACCCTGGGTTTATAGAAATTTGTGTTTCTGCCAAGGTTATCATGATGATTGTACTAAACAGATCCTCTTATTAGTTTGCAGGCTGAAGTCATCAGTCAGCTTTCTTACTCGACCAGATCGACCAAATATTGCTTATCAGAAACTAAAGGGGAGGAATCCAGGGGTTATTTTCCTTCCAGGCTTCAATTCAAATATGAATGGTCAGAAAGCAACTGCCCTTGAAGATTTCTGCAAATCATTAGGTCATGCCTTCATCAGGTACATAGAGGAGTATTGTTCTTGAGAAAATGAAACTAATCTCATGGGTTGTGGGAAGGTTTTAACACAAATACATAAACTTTGGCATTTGGATTGGGATGCTCCCTGTGCTAAGGGAGCTTGTATACCAGATAAGAAGTCTTTCTTCCATTTCCAAATGTAGGATTTCTGTCAGTAGAGACACTGAGGTAAATCAGGAGAATGTATTCTGAAAGTAATTCAGAAAATTCTCTAATTTTCTG
Organism: Parus major; assembly: GCF_001522545.3. NCBI lineage: Eukaryota > Metazoa > Chordata > Aves > Passeriformes > Paridae > Parus > Parus major. Next base: position 97,989,782 of record NC_031768.1, read on the forward strand.
TAGTCTAGCCGTTGCTACATTTTACAGTCAGGCTATAGGCATAAAAATTAAGGACCTGGAGTTCTGTTTTGTAAGTTACTATGATAAGCACTATCCTTACCTGCCACATCTGATTAAGTTACCCTGTGTCTTCTGTGGGTTTAAAAGAATATGCCCCTGCTTGGTGATGCTGTCCTTTGATAGATGAGGTGGAATGCTGTGTGTAATAAATCTTTGTATTTGGGTTCAGTGTTTGAAAGAGTTTGTACATTTTAAAAATACCTTTAAAATTGAAGTGTCTGAGGGATTTTTTTTTTGTCTGTAAGGGAAATTTTTTGTCTGTTCTTTTAAATTATGATGTTATATCAAATGGTAGAGAATTGTGTACAACTTAGCTGTGTATGTTACACTTAAACCCTTTCTTTGTGATTTCTGGTCCTGGTGATAGATAGGACCAAGTAAGAAAATACTCAGTGTGGTATTTTGTCCCCTGCTGGTTTGATTATACAGTAGTATTTAGTTAGTTTCTGTGTTGCTGTAGACAGTACTGTGACTTTCATGTTGATGGTTGTTTTTTCAGATTTGACTATACAGGATGTGGAAGTTCAGATGGTAAATTTGAAGAGTGTACAGTTGGGAAGTGGAGGAAAGATGTTCTGTCTATACTGGATGAACTTACCGATGGACCACAGGTTATATTTTATTTTTCAATATAGAATGCTGTTCTTCCCTCAGGGTAGAACCTTGATCAAAAATATGCCATAATAGCTCTGGTCAACAGTAGCTTTTGCTGAACAGCTGACAGCTGCTCACTTCCAAGCTGAATCATTTGAGAGGTTGTATTCATAGGAGCTCTTTTGCAAGCAGGTAGGTCACAAAAATCACAAAATCATGAATGCATGGATTGGCAGAACCTCCTGGAGGTTGTTTATTAGAATTTCCTGCTCAGAGCAGGGCTGTTGTCCCAGAGAGTCTAAGAAAGCCTCCTGGTGGAGGTGCCACCTGACAGGGGACAGGGAATTGTTCCAGTGCAGTGCAGCCCCGTTAAAGAAAGTGTGTGTCACTGACCCATGCTGATGCATTAATTAATGGATTTGCAGGAAGACTACAAGGTACTCCATGTGATAAAATAGCTTTAAAAAACAGGCAGGAGAAGTAGCATTTGATATTCTTCAGTTACTTTAGAAATTACTGTGATAAATTTAGAATCTCCTTCAACCTAGAAACACCTAGTATTGTGTTTAAAACAATTCTCTATTATGAATCACTTTTGTTAACTTATTTCACTGCACTGAGCCTTTACCATGTGCATTTATCTTGAGAAGAAAGCATTAAAGTATGCATATGATACTGAATTGTTTCAACTCTCATTTTGTTTACAGTGTTTCAGTCTCAGACAGCAATAACCAGCCATACCAAACAGAATAATAAATACCAGATCTTGTGGTGCTTACTCAGGCAAAATTTCCACTGGAGGTGACAGCAGTTCTGCCTGGATAAGGACAGCAGGATTATGCCCAAGGTTTAAATAGTTAAACTAAGTGAAAACTGATACTTTGTGCAAGAAGAGAAAACCTAATAGCTATTTCTTGTTAAACACTATCTTTTCTTCTCTTTCTCAAATTTTCTTTTCCAGATTCTGGTGGGCTCCAGCATGGGTGGATGGCTGATGCTTCATGCTGCAATAGCACGCCCAGATAAAGTAGCTGCTCTGGTTGGAGTAGCTGTAGCAGCAGATCACGTTGTAACAAGTTTTAAGAGGCTTCCCATTGAGGTAAATGTTGATGGTTGGCTTTCATGCATTCTAAAAATCTTACCAAGAATTTAAGAAATGATGTTATTAAACTCTGTTTTTCCTGCAAATTTTAGGGTAAGTTTTCTGTGTTTGATTATGTAAGTTTACAGTATGAGACTAGTGTGAACACTAGCCAGAGTGTCATTATACTGCTATGGTTTAGAGGATGTGAAGTCAGATCCCTGCTGTTTGCAGTCCAATAGTTTCAGTGTTGAATATCTTGATATTTGCATTGATTAGATCCTTATGCTTTGAAGGATGGAAAAGTAGCCACTAAAGTAGTTGAGGTGGTGGCACTGGATAAGTATGACACAGGTTGTGTGCATAGAAAGGAAATTCTTCAGGTTAGTGTGTTTGTAAAGACTATAAGATTTAGGTAGTGGGAACTGCCCTTCTGAGATGCTTCCTTGATGGTAATAATGTCTAGTCTTGAGGAAAGTAAATGAGGTATTACATGGCAATGTGTGCTTTAGAATAATGATATTTTCCCAATTTGTTTGGGTTTTTTCTAAGGTACTTTGTAGTGTCAGTATCACCATTTAGAACTCAGATTCTGAAAATACTTAAGAATCTGGAAATGCAGTGTTTAGAGACACCTGTTGTGGCAAAGGCTGATCACTGGAAAATGTCTTTTCCCTAGAGTTTCTCCTTGTTTGAGGATCCGTGAAACGATTGTAGCCAAGGAGATTTACTGTTTGTGGTGGCATTGCATCTTTTTCTTTTCTGATAGATTTTGGCTAAGAACCTTAATTTCATTGGTGAATTTTAACTAGATTAATTTGGAGAGCAGCCTTTGTGACATGGTAAGAGATTTGTCTTCTCAGATGCTGTGAGGAGAGCAGGAATACACTTCTGCTAATAAAAATGAGCAAGGTGAAATTTTGTGCTTGGGTGAGTTTTACTGCTTTTAGAACAGGAATAAGTTGAGGTACTCTTAAGTACTCTTAACATCTCTTTTGTCTATTCTTTGCTCTGTTTTTTTTATAGGCACAAAAAGAAATAGAAGAAAAGGGTGAATGGAAGTATCGAACAAAGCAAAATGAGGAAGGATATTACTCCTTGACCTATGACTTTATCAGAGAAGCAGAAAATCACTGTGTGCTGAACAGTCCTATTCCTGTAACATGTCCCATACGCCTTATCCATGGCATGAGGGATGGTGATGTCCCTTGGGAGATCTCTATGCAAGTTGCCGACCGTGTTTTGAGCAAGGACGTGGATGTTATCCTCCGTAAAATCGGCCAGCATCGGATGAGTGACAAGGAGGATACAAAGCTCCTTGTGAATACTGTTGATGATCTAATTGACAAGCTGTCAACGGTAGCATAAGCTGAAGAGTAGCATTAGTGCATGAGCTCTACACCTGACTCTTTTCCTTGAGTTACAGAAGCCCTGTTCTTACCCAGATGGTGGCAGGCCTGTGACTGTCACAGTAGGAACTAAGCTTTATCTGCTGTTTCCTTACCTCTGTTTGGTAAATACAGGTATTGTATTATTGCTGCATTTGCACACAGTCCAAAGTGTGAAGGAGTGCTGCTATTGTGTTCAGACCCTCTCCTTCACCACTTTAACCGTTTTTTTCACAAATTTCCTACAATTTTGTACTGACATGTTGATTACTTTTTGTTACTATTGGCCTGTACAGTAAAACTTTATTTTTGCATCTTTGACACCTATTGTCCCTCCTCTGTACCATCATTCTATCTTATGTCTGAAACCGTCTGTGCAAGGCAAAATACAGCTTGAGTGTTTACTGAAGTTAGTTATTAGTATAGTGAGTACCATGAAATGCAATAAACAGATTTCAGATAAATGGTTATTTTGTTCTCAAATGCAGTTAAAAAGTGGAAGGCACACCCTGATGGTGTGCTTGGGGTACTGCATAGGGAAGAATTTGACTTTGAAGAATGCAGGGCCTCAAAGCCTTAAGAACTCTTTATCTGTGTTTATCAGGAGGGTGTGTCATCTTCTCCAGGCTGCCTGTCTGTCGTTGTTCATTTGTGGGCCTACTGTTAAGGGAACAATAAATAATCTTGGTGTAAACTGAAACTGGATCAATAAGGTGACTTTAATAGGAACTTCTTCAAAATGGAGAGTACAGTGCCACAGAGCACTAATGCCTGCTTCCCATGACTTGAGAGTTGTGGATTACTGGGAACAGGAAATTCTTCTTCATTACTCTTCTTCTTGTCAAATTGTCTTCTTCAGCTGCTTAAGTCCAACCCTGAGAAGCTGTAAATGGAACTCGATAGTTGGATAATTCTTAAAATGTAAATCCATAGAATTTAATAGGAAATTTATTTAATTGCAAATATGAGTGTTACCTGGGTTTTGTACAGAAATACAGTACCATTCATACAATTGAGAGAGAGGAGCTTAGGTGAGAGGCTGCAATTAATGTGTACTATCAGTCAAAAGCATATAATTGTTTCTGGGTTTATTATTTGAAGTAGTAAATGACATCACTATTGTTACCTTAAAAGACTGAAGCTGCTGGGGGTAAGGTATTTCTAGAGAGTTTGTCATTTTCAGTTTTAGCTATGTCAGTAGAAGTGTGCTGAACAGGGCTTTGCTGAGGTAGTGGGTTTTAATTAAAAACACTACAAACAACTGAAGTAAAAAAAACAAAAATAATCCAAACAGAAATCAAGCAAAAAACCCAGCAACAACAAAACCTACATTTCAGATTGCTTCCTATGAAGTACAGTTTTATTTAGGCTTCAATACTGTGAAAAACAAGAAGCTGTGATATAAAAAAAAATTGAATTTTGATATAAAAGTGAAAAAGATGGCTCTTGTTTAAATGCAGATTTTCTGCTTAAAGTACCAATTCCCTAACTCAATTAGTCACAGAATCATAGAATGGTTTGGCTTGGAAGGGACCTCAAAGATCATCTAGTTTCAACCTCCATGCCATGGGCAGGGATATCTTCCACTGGACCAGGTTGCTCAGAGCTCCATCCAACCTGGCCTTGAACACTTCCAGAAATGGGGTATCCAACAGGCAACATGTTCCAGTGCCTCACAGTAAGGAATTTTTCCCTAATTATCTGATCTAAACCTGAGTTTGAACCCATTCTCCCCCTTGTTGTGTCACAACATACTTTTTAATAAATAGTCTCTATCCAGCTCAGGATAACCTAGATTGGGATAATTGCTTGGGGAATTAGAACATTTCATGAAATCTTGTTCCCAAGTATTTCTGGCATAGACTGGTCTTCTGTTTGTATCACTATGCAATTCACTTTAGCTTTAAAACCTCTGGAATATGTTTTTAACTTTTGAGAAATTAAATGCAAATTGCATTGCTGGAGTTGGAACTGTGTTCATGTTTATGTAGTGTTAAGCAGCTGTCATCTTTATATGTGTTTGTATGACTTGCATCTGATAAGACCTAAAAAATGGATTTTGTGAGTTTTAAAGATGCAGTCAAATCAAAATTACTTCAAAACGTTGTGCCCTAAGCCATGAGGTTTTTTTTTAAATTCAGTTTTGTCACATCTTAGATTGGTTTGGCTCATAATCAAAGAAAAGGCTGAAACAAGTGGACTGCAGTAATTCCAAAGTAATTACTTTTAATTAATTTAATTTAATTAATGCCAAGAGTTACCAGTTATAATAGATGTACTTTTTTGTGACACATATTAAAGTTATTTCAGTGACTGAAAAGTTTTGAGCCTATTTTTTTAATAGGAAGTTCTAAATGTAAACATTCAATTTAGTGCTTCAGACAAGGAAAAGGCTTTGTGTGCCTGTATAAACTGTAGCTGTCTATTCCTCTTGAAGGACTTGCATTGTATTCATGCTTCATGTTAGCCTTTATTAAATAATTGATATTTTACAGTTAAGGTGTCTGTTGCAGTGCCTTAGAGCAAGATAGGTGAAAGCAAATGTGAAGTGGAGCAGTTGTAAATAGTTTTCAGGAGGTTTTTTTTTCCTTGTTTGCTGTTGGTGTTTTGTGTTGTTGCCCCCTCCATTATTCTGCTGTAATAACAGGAGGTGGGAGAATTCAGTGTAACAGGGTTGACACAATTGTTGAGAATACAAAACTGCAGCATCAGTGGCTGAAACCACAGCATTACTGAAAACTCGATTCTAGGGAAGGGGGTTTTGCTGCCACTTGTTTTGTAGTTCTGTTTTCCTTCTCTGCTGGCTACATGGAGATCAGCGGTAGCATTTACAGTGCAGGTGCACCCAGTGTTTGTTACATATGGCCTAAATGCAAAGGCAGAGATGATACTTTCTTCATAAAGACAGTATTCCAGGTAGTGTTTTGAAATTCAGGGAATGCTAGAGTCCTCTCTGTGCTCGCTTTTTGGTTTTCTAAGTCTGGTTTGCTTAAGTATGAAGAGCTGGCTCTGAGGAAGACCTTGTGCAGACAGACCTTTTTCTCTGACTTTGCTGTGGTAGTTCCATTGATACTTTCATGTATATATATATATACTTACTTTTACTTTGCAAGCATAAGCATTTTCCCTGTGTTCATGCAGGAAATTACTAAAGTTTTGACTGTTGTCATCTTGGCATGTTCAGATGACTGAAAGAAGGCATAGTGATAACTAGAGAGATTTGCATCCTACCTCTGAGCCACTGTTGACCTACCAGGAAATTCTGACAATCTGAAATAATGGCATTTTCACATATTAGTGTCATTCCAAATTGGTACTGTTTTGTCCACTGCATTAATGCCTACACAGGCATCTACTAATATTCTCCATATTAGTCATGTTTAAAAACTAGTATTTCATTCCTCTGTAGAGATACTGTATTAAAATAGGATATTACACACTTGGAAAGCTCTGCATGGTGAAGATTCTTAAAATCCTTTCTAATGAATTATGTTCTGGTTTGGTTGTTTGGTTTTTTTAACAGACTGCTGATTTGTTGACAAATGCAAAGTATATTTAGTGAATATATAATGTACATTTCCTCAACAATAATTGATTAACATGAAATAATCAGTTTCTAAAGCATATTCAACTTGTTTCCTAATAAACAAGTGCTCATATTCTGCTTATATTGAGCTGTACTTACACAGTTTTAGATACATATATTTTTATCTTGTTAAATATTCTAATTGTTTTGTCTCTCCTCTTGTTTGACTTTGTATTACACACCAGCTGGCTTGGGTTTCTTGGTTTTGGGGGGTTTTTTGACTTAATTGGTGGTGTTTCATTTAGTTTCAGTTTAACTAAGCTGTTTTCTCTTGCTTCAACACTAAATGCAAACAAGGCAGTGTTCACAAAAAAGCCTGTCTGGATAGGCCTTAGAAGAACCACCTCCTGCTGTTTCATTTTTATGTTAATTTTGGTTACATGCTCTCTTGGACATGCTGTTATTCAATGGGGCTAAAAGATTTATGGTACCATACTTTTCATATCAAATTAAAACGTGCTTAGAAAGGAACATTCAACTGGTGACTTGTCTGCAGCTGTTCAAGTATCTTCAGTGCTCTGCTCATGGTTCAACACAGATTTGCAACATTTTCTGAACCAGTGCTGTGGTCAGAGTTTCTACATTAGGTTTGTGCTTGTAATTTCGTTTTCCTCTGTGGCAGGAAAAAGCCCAAACAAGTGGGAGGGAAAATTCTGTCCTGGAGAACAATGAGATTTGAACTTGTTTCCTAAGCTACTCAGTTAAGCTGCTACCAAGAGACCTAGCTTATCCTTTCACATTTTTTTAGTTTTTGTAAGTGCTGAAAGTTATGGCCATACTAAAGGCTTGCAGGGTTCTGTGTTTGTCCTGTCTTTGAGATGAGCAATCACTCTGCTTTGTGTTGATGACCAAATTGATTAAGAGGTGTACGAATGTAAAATTCCATCAAAGCTTGGTGAAAATTCATCAGCTGTGTAAGGAATGCAGACAGAAATACCAAACATCTGTGTGCACTATCACCCTTCTAAGTTTGTTCTCAAGTCCAGCCGGGGCAGGAAAGGCAGAGGGAACTCAGCCATTGCATTAAATAGCAGCCAGTTTTCTGAGCATTAGGTTTTAATGCCCCTGTCCATGACACTTTGCTCCTGGCAGGTATTTCCTAGGGGAAGATTTTACTGTTGGGAAAGAGAGGCAGAGATGAAGGTCAGAAATGCACTGCTCATAGATTTACTGCTTGTTGGTAAATTTTTATAGCTCAGTTTTGCTTTGTGACTGTAGCACCTCATCTCTCTTCAATATGTATTTGCCTGTAACAGAAAAATGTTACATTCTTGATCATGTAATGTGTAAATCTAAATTACAGGACTTACTGCAGTTTGGTTGTAGGCTTGACCTTGTATTTCTCTTTAAAGTCTTGCATATGTATGTTATGTAGTTCATCAGTGCTTCTTTTCCATTGAAGAGAAAGGGGCATCCTCCACATGATGCAGTAATTGCAGCTCACAGGTAGACACACATTCAACCTGCTGGAGTCTCTTGATTTGGGTCTGTCAAGGAGCTTCAGCTCTGCATTTATATTTGGAAGGAAAAGCAAATGACAGCTCCTGAAACTTCCAGTTGTTTGGTTCTGAAATTAAAAAACATATTTGAAATGTTTCTAGGCTAGCACGTGAAAGGTTGTGCTCTTTTGGGGCCTTCTGATCTGCACCATGCTGTTCACTTGCCTCCCACGTGGCAACATGAGAAGGTCACTGCTGCCTGCTGGGGTGGCAGCAGGTGCTCCTGTCGGTGGCAAAGGTCTGCTGAACAGCAGCAGGCTTAGGGCTTGGAGTGATGCAAGTGGGCTGCCCAGACTGTAGCCTGGGAAAAGCATTCCCTGAAGGCTGCCTAGGATCAGACCTTACAAGAATCCTCAGTTTTGGGGTTTAATTGTTTATAGCTTGCTGGCAGAAAGTGTGCCAGAATGTGCTAGTCCTTGGGACAGTAGCTCTTGAAAAAGTTCCTTAGGGCAGAGCTAAATCCCTTACCATAAAAAGCAGCATTTATGTAGTTACAGGATTTGATCTTTTAGGCAGTTTTTGATTGTAAATTTTGCTGTCTTTTTCACCTATGTTTCAGTGAAATAAAGTTGTTGCTTCCTTTCTGTTCTACTGTGAGTGTGCATCACAATTTATAGTTTTCAAGCCAAAGTAGTTCTCAGGAGGTACTGTTTTAGCTGGGGACAGATAAGCAATCAGTATGAAACCATCTGGGTTTCTTTCAAAGGACTCTGTTAATCCAGCACAAAACTTAAGAGGTCCTGAGAATACAAATGCACAATTTACTTCCAAGGTCATCTTGAATAATGGAAATGCTGATAATTATATCCACAGGAATTGGTTTCCAGTGCTAAGTGGTAACTGTTTCTGCTGGCAAGCTGCTTGGAAGGTGGTCAGTGACTTACAAAGTCCAGAAACACTCCTGTTCATGGCAGCCTTGTTCTGCAGGCTGGAGTATTGCTGCATTATCTTTTGTCACACAAATAGGAATGGCCTTCTCTCCTGAATTTCTTTTCTTTTAAACCCAAATTTGAGGTGTTCCAAGTATGCACTTGCTTGGGGCAAGGGCATAGCATCTTCAGAGCTGACAAAGAAACCTTTTTGCAGGCGGAAAGGAAGATACTTGCTTAAGTTATCACTTTTTGTCTTCAAGAACCTCGAGATTGTAGATTTCAAAGTATATGGAGAAGTCGGAATTTCTAAAATTAATGTTGTCCCCTGGTTCTGATAACTCTGCCACCTGTTTTTGCACTTTTGAAAAGAAGGCAATATTCCAATACCACCTTTTTCCCCTAGTCCTCTCTTTTTGTAGAACATCTGTAGGTATCTTATGACAAAGCAAGGCCATGCCTAAAACCAAGGCTCTGCAGAGCACTTTCCTGCCATGAAGCTCCCAGAAAAAGGCCCTGTTCTTGAATTGAGCTTGCACTGGACCTGAGCATCCTCTCCACAGCTCTAGAAAACCTGACATCACACACAGACATTCATGCAGGGAGGATCTTTGAGCAGCTCATCAGACATTTCCTTTTGAAGGGGGGTTCTGTAAACCTAAAAGTTTTGGAAAACTCCCTCTTTTTGTTTTGGTTGTTATTTTTTGGGTTTTTTTAAATTTAATAATGAAAGGTCCATTATTGTACAGTGGCATACCAAGGAAATGAAGCCTGGACTTCACAGATATTGCTGGATAGCTTTATGTGATGGGATTCAACCCACCATACTTTGTAAGATGGTGCTTGGGATAACTGAAATACCTGGCTCTTTCTAAGGAATGAATTGCCAAACAGTGACTGACAAAGGTTAATGATTGCTCTGTGGTAGGATAGGTTTTACTTTTTCTTCTATATTCCAGTTGGAAGACATTGAAAGCTATTGAGTTACCCTGGATCTACACATGGGTAGAGCTAGTTAATGTCAGTTTTGTTGTTGATTTTGGTAGCATTTGCTTATAGGCTTACAAAGATTTTTTAAATTTATAGGATAATATTGTGATTATCTGGGAGCATAAGGTGAGTCATGGTGCTTGCAGGCATGAAATGCTACTTCAATTATTCAAGCTTCAGCCCTAGTTTTTAGTCATAAATTCTAGTCTTCTGTTGCCAAGAAAAATAAGTGGACAGAATCCATTTGAAGCCGTAGGTGAAGTGTTCTAATGGTAGAAGCTTCGTGCTGTGAACCTGCTCCTTTCTTCCACATCACATTTCTAACCATCAGGCTTTAATCTGTCTGTGCCTGACATAAGGAACTTGAGCTTCTTCAGTTTTTCTTTAACATGTAGGCACATGTGCTTGCCATTTCTTAACTTCTGGCTTTGGTGAGATAGGTAATCCTTGTGATGTGATTACTGTGAAAGCTCTAATTTTCAATCCTCCAGTTACTAGAATCACTTTTTAAATTTACTTTACTTGTCCACTCCTTTTTATGAAGAGTAATTGTCAGAACTGGATATGATAGTCCCATTGCTGTTGGTGCATCTCCCATGTTTTATTTAGCCAAGCCAGCCCAACATCTTCATCGTCCTCTGCACTTTTTTTTTTACATCTTTTTTTGTCACAGTACAGAGTTGCATTCTTAAAAGTACTTTTTCAATTATTGCTGGACTTTGGCTGCAATCAGACACTATCTGCTTCCACATAGACTGCTTTCAATGAGGTTTCTTTATCTTTTTTGTTTACTCACATGAGCTAGGATCTTCTTGGGTTTGGTTTTTTTTGTGACTTCTAATAAATTAAATAGTTCAGGCCTGGGAACATATTCTTGTACAAACTGAATAAATATACACCATCCTTAATGATTTTTCAGTTACAGTCATATTATAGGGTTTACTAGTTAGCCATCTTTAATCTCTCTAATGTGTCATATTGTTTCAGAATTGGTTTAGTTCCCTAATCAACATGTCATGTCACTCTAATATATTACAGAGCATTTAGTAAATTGCATCAACATTATCACTTAAAAAAAATTATTCCGTTGTTTTCCTCAGGATTGATGGCACAGAAAGCAGGCTTATGATTTGTTTAGTGGTAGTTTGGAAGATACTGGTGGGGAGCTGGCATTTTTCCAACCCTCTGCAGTTTCCCAGTTTTTCAAAGCCTTATTAAAAATTGATATTGATGGACAAGCTTTTCAGTTTTCCCAGTGTGGAACAATCCCTCGAGAGCAGGTTGCATAGCCAACATCTGTGAAGGGGGAAACTTTATTCTGAAGCTTAGGAGAGTAAATTAACTCATCCCTGCCCCCAAGTTAGGAAACAGAGGCTGATGCAAAGGTAGGTGACTTCCATGAAATCTTGTTGCTGGTGAGCACTGAGCCCTTCAGTGTGATCAGAAACAGCCAGGCAGGGCAGCTTCCTTCTAAACAGAAGAACACAACAAGATCTGAAAGTCCAAAATAAAGCTTACTGGTTGTGAGACTGGCCAAAGAGTGTATAGCCCAGCTCTTAACAGCTGCTTGAAGGGAAAGGATGTCTAATCCATATTCCTGTTGCAGTTGCAGCCTGTTCCTTCTCTGATCTCCAGGCTGGGCTTGCAGCCTTGGTTCCTGCGCATCCGCTGTGCCTTCAGCCCGTGCTCACTGAGACGGAAAGTGCTCAAGTGGTGGCCCTGTCACGTAGCATGCTCTGAGTTATGTAATCAAGTGCTTCACAGGGGTTTAAAACCACCAGTGCAGAGAAGAGAAAGCATTAAATAAAATGCTTGTGGAGGACAACAATGAATTAGGTCATCTATTAAATTTTTCATCTCTTGAGTCTGTTCAAGCCCAGCAGCATCAAAAGCAGTATAAATCTGAGAATTCAAAATCTTAAAATGAGAAAGTAATGGAAGAAGAGCTCATTATGAAACAGATATACAAGGAACTGTATTGCTTCCCCCCCTTATTTTTCCTTTTCAAATGCAGCAGAAGGACTTTTGTTACTGTGTGTCCACCTCAGGTTCATCAACCTCCTTGCATATCAAGCTGAACATTAATCATTTGCCAAAAGGCAACTATTTCATACCAGGGTGGATAATGCAGCATGAATGAAATATATTTGACAAAGTCTTGTGTAACTCAGAAGCAAAGTGATTTTATTTAATATAGGATTAAATCAGACCACAAGAAAAGTCTCATCTTAACTCTTCTCTCCCCTTCCACATTGTATGTGTGGTATAATCAAAATTTCAACAACTGTACGTGGCCATAGCTCCCTTCCTATCACTGGACATCAGCTGACTCATAGCAGCAGAAAGCAAAATCCTTGTGCTTTATAGTAGGTTTGCTAGTTTTTAGTGATTTCCCCTTGGTTTCAGAGGTTTGAGTTGTTTTTCAGAACACCATTCCACTATTTGATAGCCTAATATATACTGATGAGAGGGTGATAATAATATTCTACTACGTACCTTCTCTTCCTTCACTTTTCATCCTATTGTCCCCCTGTTCAAACTTTTTATCAGCATTTGAACAGAAAAGAGGAAAAATTATTTGTCACCCTCTCCTCCTGTTTTCATCGAGATGCAGAACAGAGAGAAAAAAGGTTTGTTTGTGGCTTATGATTAAAAATAAACTAGATGTGTGGTAATTTCTGTCACCTTCATTTAACAGAGTGCCTCTTGTTTGTGTTTCTTCCTATCTGTCACGGGGATGCTTGGTGCAGTTTGGGTTGATGCAGACTAGGTGGAGTAAATCGGAGCTGGTGGGGTGAGCAGCGCAAGGCTGAGGGAAGATGCATGAAAACAGACCACAGATGGGCGAGATAAACAGGATCCCTGGGCTGTGACTGAGGAGGCAGGTCTCTTTAATGGCTCTTAGCAACGCCCCTGCTCTGACCCTCCTCATATGTGAGGAAAATCAAATCAATACACTGTTCTTCAAACCACGATGCTGCAGCAGCAGCAGGGCATTGTGGCAGCCTTCATCTCTTAAATCCATCTTCGCTTTTCAGCGTGCTGATCTCTGGATATCCATTCTTGCATCTCTGCTGAGGAAGACTCTGACTGCATCTTTAATCGGATTGCTTGAGCTCCCATGCACAACCTTCTTCTTATTAGCAAGTATTAGGTAGGCAATTTTAAAGTGCTTTTGGATTTGCAGGCAGCTGTAATGTTGATCTGACAACCCTATTGTATTCTCTGTAAACATAGCAGAAGCCTCTCTTTAAAACCTACTGTGTTTTAAATCTTGCTTTTCTTCTGTTTTTGCGGTTGGGCAGGGGGGGACTGCTGTTTTTTTCCTTCCTTTTAAAAAAGATGTTATAGCTGATTTGTGCTTTTGGAAAAGGATATTCCCTCACTGGTCCCTCCCCTGTTCTGTGGAGCTATAACCCGGTGTCATACAGTTACTTTCAGTGTTGATGAACATCTGTTTAACTGTCTAACACTTAGGGCAGGCTGCTCACTCTTTTATCCTTGAATTTTCCTGTGCATACTTCAAAGGTGTAGACTGGGACTCTGCCCCCTAAATAAGTTCTCCCTTGTTTCCAGAGATGGCTAACAGAGGACCAAGCTATGGCTTAAGCCGAGAAGTTCAGGAAAAGATTGAACAGAAATACGACCCAGAATTAGAGTCTAGGCTGGTGAACTGGATTATTGTACAGTGTGGAGAACAGATAGAACACCCTCCTCCTGGAAGGCAACATTTTCAGACCTGGCTGATGGATGGAACGGTAAGTGTTTTGTCCAATTGCACACTTCTGTGTTTTTATAGGCACAGTGCCCCTCTGCTCTGACTTCATTTAGACAAACTGGTCAGAGCTCATGGTCAGTGCAGAAATAAATGTCTTAGTATCTGATTTATTTCCTTTTGACCAAGAGTCTCAATCTCAGAAGATAAATTATCCTACTAGTGCACCGAGATCAGTACAATATTTATGATTCTTATGAGTCATGCATGTTTTATATATAAGTATGACTCATTCCTTCAGCATTTTTCTCATGCAGTTAATGAGATCTTTTTTAAAATGAGATGTATACTTTTATCTTAAAGAAATAACCAGTGATGACAAGGAAAGGCGAAGAGATATAGCAAATTTGAAGGATAGGATTGTGTCATAACTGTCTTCTTGGGAATAATTCTGTAGCTAAAACATTGTATTCCATTGGTTTATTGAACAACAGGCAGATGCTGCTGTTTGCAGTGGCTGTAAGACTATGCTAATCATTGAATCTCTGCCAAAGTGACTTTAACAACATTTCAATTGACATTGCTTATTTTTTGGCTTGGGCATGAGGCTTCTTCTCTGTTAGTTGTTATATAACCTCTACCAGTGATTGCTTTGTTGTTTCTAGCAGATTAGGATTTATATGGTTAGGCTTTTACCTCAGTTAATGAAAGCGTTAATGGTTTTCTAATATAGTCTGATTATTATCAATTCTCTTTTTTGTTCTTAACTGAAGAAATGATGTCTCTGACAGAAACTGGCTAGGTCAAAAGCATTATGCAGCATCATTTCTTGTGCAGAAATTGCATTCTAGTTTGGTACCTGCTTTCTAATTTTGTTTCTGTCTTTATCTCTCAGCTGTTATGCAAGTTAATAAACAGTTTGCATCCAAAGGGAAATGAGCCTATTGCAAAGATCTCTGAATCAAAAATGGCTTTCAAGCAGATGGAACAAATTTCTCAGTTCTTAAAAGCTGCTGAAATCTATGGAGTAAGAACAACAGATATTTTCCAGACAGTGGATTTATGGGAAGGTAAAAATAATAAACTGAAAGTCAATTTACAGTCTTCATTTTACTTTGCTTTGATGTGTATTTTGTCTAGGCATATTCCCTAATGTAATTACCTTTTGTTTCTTTTTGCCTTACCTCATTACCATGTTCTTCCAGTGCTGCATTATTTCCTCTGAGGGAAATATATTACCCTGAGGGCTTTCCAAGCTCATGTGTTATCCAAAACCCCATCACTCTGATAGAAATTCACAGACCTAATAAAACAACTGTTCTCTCTGCTAATTATTTCAAAGTAAATAGCTCCTAATAAGAATATGGAAAACTCTGACTTTCTAATGACAAAATTTTATTGCAGTCTTCAAATTATAAGCAAAGCTTAAATTGGAGCTAAAAAATGCATTCCCAGGAGCATATATGCCTCTGTGAAGCTTCTGAGGGTTCATTTATGACTAGTGAGAAACAAAACTCACTGTTTAATGCCACGTTAGCTGAGCTTCTCTCTCTAAGGAGACAGTCTTTTGGGAGAGGTCACTATGGCAACAGCAAAAAAACTCAGGGTGCTCCTGTGGTTTTACAGTGAGACAGGTGAAGTCTGTCTCCATCCCATGCTCGAAATGGAAACTGCTTGTTCTAGTTGCTGAAGAGCTGAGTCATTTGTGCATTCATGGGGCTGGTTTTGCCCACTTCTGTGGTGGTACATCCCATCCTGGTGCTCTAACCAAACACCCTGTATATCCTGCATCTCCCTGGACAAGGTGATGCAATGCTTTGGCTGAGCGCTCAGAGCAAAGACAGCTGCAGGGCAGTGAAAGGCACATATGAAAGGGTCAAAAATCTTCCATCAGAATCAAACAGTGGAAAGAGGAAAATGATCCTCTGAGAAAGCTGGCCAGCATAGTTTGTGTAGGAGTACACATCAAGAGGAAAAACTGGGGTGTGTTTTCACAGGCAGTCAGGATATATGTGGAAGAGATCACTCCTCTGAAAATGTGAAATATGGAAAAGGACTTGCTTTGAAGACAAAATGCTCTTAATGCTAGTGGCTGTCTCCTGATTTCCTTTCATTCATCACCTTTTCTCAACAGATACAAGGTGAAAACATAGTAAGGACAGGAAATCAAAACACAACTTGCAACCTAGGAGGAAGACATACAAGGCTTTTCTTCACTGTTATTTTAAGACTTACCAAAGCTAATCTGTGACTCCTCACTTTCCCACTCCCTTTTCATCCTTTCTGCTGCTCATTTCAGTGCTAGGATGAAACAGCACTGAAACAGTCTCTCCAGCAGTGAGAGCTCTTCCTGTGTCACAGTAAATCTGACCTCTGGCATCTGTGCTGCTTCAGGGCTGGATTGTGTGAACAGGGGTCCATAAGCTGGGCAAAAAGAACAGTGTCTTTTTCACTGTTTCATAATTGCAGCACTTCTACACTTCACACCATAATCTCTTTAGAAAGAGAGATGTTAATGTATGTTTATAGGGAAACAAAAGCATGTGACTGAGAAACAGCTTTCCCGTGGCATTAGTTGTTTTCTGTGAGCTTCTGCTTTGTGATTCTGAGCAATGATTAATGAAAATGTTTTAGGATATGATCTGCTGTTTGCTTTTTCAAACTCACTCAGCCCATCTGTTGCATTTTTCTTCATCTCTGTGGCTTCTTGATCCAGGGAAGGTATTGTCTCTCTTTTGGCCCCTTCTTACATAAACGTATTGTGCTGAGCAGCTTTCCCTGATCCACATCCAAGACATGTTTGCTGCCTTTTACAGATCCCTCCTTGATATATTTCCAGGCAGGCAAGAGGCAGCTTCACCACTGGGTATTTGTTCAACATTTACAAAAAAGCATTTCAGGAGTACTCTGCAGAGCAGTTCTCCATCTTTATGTTTGAACCTTCTCCTTTCTGGACCTGGAGAGGACATCCTTCCAGACAGGTTTTCCCTAAAGAGAAAGGCTTAGCACAAGAAGTGAGCAGAGACCCCTTCCTCCTTGTTTTAAGAACAGTGCCAAGTTCCTCTACAAGGCTGTGCTATTCAAAGCACACTGCAGAAGACACTGACATCAGTGTCATCAGTGTGGGTCCCTGCAGAGAGGCTGAAGCTGTGGGCCAGGTGGGCGGCCCACATGGCTGTCAGTAAACAAGTACTGGAGCTGAGGGAAGGCACTGAATACAATTTGCTGCAATGCCAGAGTCAAATCCGGCTTCAGGGGAGGTGTATGATCCTTTGTCAGGTGACTGCACTAGGAATTTAAAATTTTTCCTTGCTTTTTTGTTTTGGTTTGGGGGTTTTTTGTTGTTTTTTTGGGTTTTTTTGTTGTTTGGGTTTGTTTGTTTGTTTGTTTGGGTTTGTTGTTGTTGTTTTGTTTTTTTTTTTTAATACTGACCATCAAGCTCTTCATATCCTTTGCTAGAAGAGGGCAAGTGACACTTGGATTCAGGTCTTCTCTCACCCACAGCACTCCTCATATGCAGCAAGGAGTCTCTGCAGAGCAGAGCCATGGCTTTGTTTTGTCACGTGTCATTCAGCTCCCACTCACTCAGTTTTCCCCCTGCAGCATCTCCCACTCGTCACTGACAAATAAAGCAGAGCTGAGCACAGAGCGTGGGGGGGCTGCCAGATGGCTCTGCAAGGCTGATCATCATATTTCACTGCCTGTCTTTTGTTCCTTTTGCTTTTTTTCTTCGCTTGCCGTCATTATTCAGCTGATTCACTTTGAAATCCTTCTCCGCATCTCTTTTCATCCCAGGCAGTCACTGCGCTCCTGTTAAATGGGAGGCATCCCAAGGACGTTGTATGTGGCATCTGTTAGAGCATATGGAACATCTGCTGCTCCGGGGAGCTCTGAGGGTTCCTGCCTCATGCTCCTCCGTGTGTGCGTGGGGGATGTCAGCTCTGCAGCCCCCTCCCGAGCAAGGACCCTGTCTGATGCAGTGTGCCTTAAATACAGTAAAATACATCCGTTCTGGAGAGCTGACAATTTATCTTCTGAGCAAATGGTCCCCTGCAGATAGGAGTTTTATAAATTTTAGTGGTCTATATGACAGCCACAGTTGGAAGCTGATAGATGTTTTCAGCTTTAGTCTGCTGTCCTCACTTCAGCCACTGTGCTACAGAGCCCTGGACTGCATCTGCCTGTGATCAGGGTGATGCACTACATAAGCACAGAGTGTGCACTGCTCCCTTCCCTCGACACTCTAGCTCATCCACAGTGATGTTCATTAATACTGGTCCACTGGAGGTATCTCTGAATTCTGTTATCATGGTGTCTCTGGTGTCTCCTTTTTAATGAATTGCTTGTTTTCACATGTGAAGAACCAGAATCAGATCTGTTAACTAGATACATTACTTTAGCAAAGAGGAAGAACGGGAATGAAAGAGGGGAGTGGAGTCATAGAAATGCTTATGGAAGGATTTCATAAGGGAGAAGCAAAAGGCAGATTTCCAACAACTTACCACCTCACACAACTGGAAATATCTGCTGCAACTTATTTTTGCTAGAAAGAATTCCAAAAGGTAGCATGTCTGGATTGGGTAACGGGTTACGTAACTTTTATTTGGCTAAAGATGAGACAAACCCTGACTTTTTGAACTGATGAATGAAGTGAGATAGAATAGGGAGAATGTGGAAAAATAGTGGACCAAATGACAGGAATTAAAGGTATGAAACTGAGTAGCATCACAGTAAGTAGGAAGGTTTAGAGAGGCGCTTTGATGGTTAATTTGGGAAGGACTGATAGAATTTATCTGCACAGGAGCTCCCAGAACTGCTGTGAGCTCTGTTGGCACAGGGATCAAACTTGCTCTGAATGAACTGAGACACAGCATTGTTATTTAACTATAACACTATTCTCCTTCAGCCACATTTTACTGAGTATATTTACTGACTATATCACATTATTTGTATACCAAAGTAGTCTCTCCTTAGGAGAAAATTTTGTCAAAGGAATACTGTAGACTTAAAGTGGTATGGAAGAAGGCATTAAAATAATCAAAGGCCTGGAAACCTAGAAATGTCTGAAAAATTAAGTTTTCCTTTAAATCTGTGCCTTTGTTGATGTTTAATAAGCTTTTGCATGTCAGTACTTTCATTTCAGCAATAGTAAAATAGCATTTATAATTCTATAAATGCACATCCTCAGGGACCTGAGGGAATTAGTTAATACATCAGATAAATTTGTTTTTCAGTGTGCCAAACTATTTGTTGTGCAAGGATTTCCTATATTAATTTCACTGTCTGGCTTTCTAGGGAAGGACATGGCAGCAGTGCAGAGAACCTTAATGGCTTTGGGCAGTTTGGCAGTCACCAAGGATGACGGCTGCTACAAAGGAGATCCATCCTGGTTCCACAGGTAAAGTCCAGAGCTCAGCTGCTCAGAGCTGTCTTCCCTGGGGAGCTGGTAATATCATCTGCCTTTAGGCTTTAGGGAAATTTATTGGGAAAGGAAAGGAAGAATATTTCCCAAGTTTCCTTGTAATATGGAGGTTTTTCTCTCTGGAGGCTAGAGAAGGGAAGCAGGAAAATGTACTTTTGTCATCAGGTTTGCTCTCTCATATCAGATAGCATATGGAAAGACTAATGAAGACAAGGCTGCTAAGGATGTCTGTGAACCCCCAGGTAGTGACCCCTTCACTGAGCAAAGAGAAGGCATGAAGTCTCTCTACTTTTTTCATCAAACCACAAATGATTTAATTTCCTAGGCTTCTTTTTTCTCTGGAAGCACCTCTTATCTGTGAAGAATTCTCTGTCTTGGCAAAGCTGCTTATTTGTTCTGAAATTCCATTTGTTTTGGCTAGGGAGGCTGTAAAGCAGGAACAGGAAGAAAAGGAAATCCTCCCACAGTTACTCTCCTGCCCCACAGGCATATTATTGACATGAGTTTCTGCCATCCAAGAGTATCCCTTACACAGAAATGTCAAAGGCAGGTTAGCAAGTAAAAGTGCAGACTGCTTGTCTTTTCTTTGCCTGAATTTTCTGATGTCTAAGTGAGGCTCAGCAAAAATATAGCAAACTTCACTTTGTCTTAAACCCTGAGCTGGTTAAACTGAAACTGAGATTTGGATTTTAGGTGAATAAGTGCAAACTCTTATGCATTGTTTTTATGAAATCAGGTTGCATTAACTTAATACACTGCACAAATAGATTTAGATTTATGGAGTATAATTAGGTTTAAAATTGATTTCAAATCCAGTTACATTTTTTAATATAAACCAGACATGAAATCACTATGACCCAGACAGACTTATTTGTTTTATGTAACTAAAACAAAGTCCCACATGGAAAAATTAATTTTCATCTGGACTCTTAATTGTGGGTGGGAAGAGTTTTTGTTGGCATGGATGAAGATGTGATCACCTCCCTTCTTTTCTAGCTGTTTGGATAGCCAACCCATATCTATTGCAGTCCCTGTGAAATACCATGTTATAGCTGCTGCTTTAAGGAAAGCTGGTGTTAAGGCATGTTGCCAATTAGGACCTGTTTTCTGAGAAGCTTCCCCATCCCTTTGGCCAGACCAAACTCCCTCACTGCCACCCAGTGTTACTCATAATTCAGGGCTTTCAGGCTGATTCTTAATCGCCTTAAGTTAAATTGAGAGACCAATATCAAACGGCGTAAGAGTATCCTTGCAGGGATCTGCAGTGATTAGGTTAATGCCACACTTGAGCTAAGCCATTTAACTTTCCATTGCCAGTGTCTCACATGCCCAGAGCCATCAGACTGATGCCCCCTTCCTTGCATGCCCTAGCAAGGTTGGTGGATCCATAGCTGTTTGTTATCCTGTGGCTTGGCAAACACAAGCACTGGTGGCACAAATGTTGGCACAAAAATTTGACAGCTCTGGTGGCCTTTAGATAAGTGTGATGCCAGACTGGTCAAACGGGACTGGACATAGTGTGAGACATGGCAGATGAGTAGACTTGCCTTCACCTCTTTTCTTAGTCTCATTTAAGGCCATTTGCACCCACCTAAAAACAAATACTGTACAAGCTATCCCTGAGACCTTCATATACTAAATGTGGGGCTTATGAGTGCAAAAATAACACTATATGATCCAAGCTATATATGTAATCAACTTTTATTAGGATATCCAGGCTATACTTTAGTTTCTTCTTTTATTTCTTCTTTGCAGTTCTCATTTTTTTCCCTGTTTAATTACTCTTTGACTTTATGTGGAAGTATTCATCAACATAGCAAAAAATTCTGGGACAAAAGAGAAAAGAACAGTAGAATGCTTTCCTGTTTTTTTAATTAAAATAGAGGCAGACACAGTGAACCTGAGATTCAATTAGGTAATAGGAGTTGATCTAAAAACATCCTCTTCTGGACATCCTGGCAGTAGTTTGCTGCCTGTGTAAGTATTCTGGAAAAGAAATTAAGCAGCAGTGAGAGGGGCCCGCTTTCTGAGGCACCACAGTTCTGTGTGCCTCCCCCAAAACTCTGAGCTTTCTGGCAAGAGCTGTGGGATCTGAGAGCCTGTGGTGGGCCTCTATAAGCCCTCTTACTAGTCTATACTTCACCACTTGAGCACTCACTCTGAAAAATGACTTGTCAGTCCTGGTGTCCTGTGGATCCTTCTCCCCCTTCTGCTTTGCTGGGCTTTCATGTGGACATGGGTTCGTCTCCTGCAATGCTCTGAACACCCTGAGCCCAGCAGAGTGTTTAAGTGCTTTTTCGGACTTGAGCCAGGGTTCCGTGCAAGATCTGAGCCTCATAGAGAGGATCATGTTGATGGTTTTCAATCACAGCAGGTACCTAATCTATTATTCTTATCTAGTGGAGGGGTGGGGAAGGAAAGGGGGACTGTAACTCGATGCCATATTGCAGCGTAACCTGTAACCTGATGGCAGGACAAACAGACACAGCAGGCAAACAGATTCTACCCACGTGGGAGTAGGGGCTGGTAGATGGAAAGCCTCACCCAGTCTGGGACTCTGCAGATTCATATGATTTAATATGTTATTCATATGGTAGAATTTGATAGCAACAGACTGATCCTTCTCCACTGTAAATCGCTTGTTTTGCCCACCTAGTAGAAATGAAAGATGAATCCAAGATGAAGTTTCTTGTGAGGCAGCAGAGTGCAAACTTTTGTCCTTCTTAGCTGCCACTTTGGCCTTCAATGCTATTTTCAGGGAGAAAAAAGGCTCCTTTTGTACTCCAACAAAGGTTCATTGATCCAAAGGGCTTTTGAGACCAGGGACACTGAACAAAAGTGGTTGGTGTGTTTTGACAGAAGATAAAGGACTGTCATACAGTTAAGACACAGGTGCAAAGTCTATTGCTTAGGAGGTGAGAGATCTGGAGATGGCAACAAAGCAAACATTCTGTCCTGCAGACAACCAATGTCCCCTCTGCAAAAACAAGCAAGTCCCTTTTCTGACCCATTGCTGCTCTGGGTACACTCAGCTTTTATTTACTCCACTGAGTTAAATTAAACCAGTTTTTAGTTTTTACTGTTGCTCTAGATGGGCATAAACTTGTAGAACAGCACTGGTAAGTGTCTCATGGATCAGATCCCATGGACTACAGCTCTTAAGAGCTATAAGGCTCAACACAAATTAACCCTATTTTGTGTTTAATACACAACACTGCATAAATAGTTTACCTGTCACAGTTTCTGGAGAAGTCCCTTGGGGTTCTGGAATAACAGTGACAGTGAAAGTCTAAAGTGTTGTCAGTTTGACTAAAGCATTACTTCTATTTGCAGGAAAGCAATTAGCCCAGACAGTATTTTCCAGCACATGGGGTGGTGCACATGACTTACTGCATTACAAGGGATGTGAGCCAGTTTCAGATAGATTCTCATGATGACAATTCCTTTGTGATTTCATGATCATACACAGAATGATGGTATGTATGTATGTTGCTTTTTTGTGTGTGTATCTGGACAGGAAAGCACAGCAGAATCGACGAGGATTTTCAGAAGAGCAGCTTCGGCAGGGACAGAACGTAATAGGCCTTCAGATGGGCAGCAACAAAGGAGCATCACAGTCGGGTATGACAGGCTATGGGATGCCAAGGCAGATTATCTAAAAGCATCTCTGTCTGTGGAGAAAACACTCTTTCTGCAGCATGGTCTGTTAAGGGGAAAAAAAAAAAAAAGAAAAAAAATGCTTATTAGTTCCCTTTCTGCCTGGTTTTTAATAGTTAGTGCTCTCTAAGGTTTGGGGCATTTTTGGTTTGGTTTGTTTTCTTTGCAGCTGCAAGAGTTCGCCTAGGAACTTGGGTTTTTGTGGTGGTGTGTGTCAGTTCACAGCACGTGCGCACTGCTGCCTCCTACTTTTCACTTCTGAACTATGCAAAGACAATTATTCTGTATTAATTTATTTGCAAAGTGTTATCTTCCATATTTGTCTCACACTGCACTTGTATTTCAACCAGTAACCTCGTTCTTCAATTCAGTGATGATATTGTTTGACTGAAGAATAAAGACAAATAAAGACACCTCAAGGACTCATTATTTAATGGAGGTAGAAGCCAAAACCAAAGCCCACATGGTACAGTGCAGATGAGTTAAATACTTTCAATGGTCAATCTCTCTTATCTCTAACCCATAACCCTCTCTGAGTGACTCCCTGCTATAGTGTTTGCAGTCTGTGTTACATGTTCAATTTAGTGTTTGCCTGAAGGTACACCCAAAGTTTATCCCTAAAAAGAAGAAAAGATTTATTATCCAATGAGTCTGATTCATGTAGTCCCAGCCAGTTTAGCTCAGATTTTTCTTGACCTAGTGTACTGGGTCATCTGCAGCCCACAAACTTGCAGATTGAGCTAAAATCAGTTTTATAGGGAAAGCAAAAGCTATGTATGAAAACAAAGCAAAATAAGGATTAATTCACTATTTCCCATCAGCAGGTAGACATTTAGCCACTTCCTGGAAAGCAAGGCCTCAGCATGCATGATGGTTGCTTGTCACCACAGTTATTCCCTTCCTCCTCTTCCCTGAGCTTTTGCTGCTGACCATGACACAATATGTATGGGATATCCTTTGGCCAGGTGAGCTCTCCCAGCTTCTTGCCTACTCCCAGCTGTGGGGACAGAATGAGAAAGAGAAAAGACCTTGGCACTGTGCAGGCAGTTTAGCAGTAGTCACTACTGGTGAGTTATCAACTTCTTTAGTCCCCAGTCCAAAGCACAGCACCCAGCCAGATTCAGTACACCCAGCAGCAGGTGAGTCTCCAAACTTAAGGAATTCTTCACTATGAATGAACAGTCTGTCAGATAGAGGTGAGAACAGGTTTCATCTTGTGATAGTTGGTACTATACCAAGCAAAGCAAAAAACAAGTTGTGTTTTAATATGCAAAGCAAGAAATAGAACAAAAGTACCAGAATGCTTCTGACCTGAGAAACACCCACAATTAAAAATCAAATAATCTGTTATGCTTATCTATGAAGGGCATAAAATATACCATAAATGCAGCTAGTGGTTCATTTGGAGACAGTTTGCTGGAGTGTCAACAGAAGAAGTGGCTGACACAGTCACCTGGCCACCAAAGATTACCAGAGCATTCTCTGAGTACTTGACTGGCCAGTCAGCACAGCTGCCTTGGGGCTGAGCCCCACACCCACTTGAGGGGTGCACACCATTTTCTCTGCAGGGTTTCCTTGCTATTGACTGTCTCTGGGCTTTCACTCACAAAGCCCATTCACTTCTTCCCCACAAGCAAGAGGGAAGGGAAACATAATCGTTGAACTCTGTGGGTTCTTTGGGTTTTTTTTTTCTTTTTAATTCATGACAATCTCCCAAGAAGGCCTGAAAACATAATATCTAGGCAGGCATCAAATGAAGATTAATCTATTCTGACAGCTCTCTAAGTGTCTACATACATAGATGGGGTGATTTTTGTCTGGCTTTGAACCCAGTGACACATGCTGACAGCTAGGTGTTTACTAAGTAGCCCTAGGGCCAGCCACACACAGGTTCATGTGGCTTCAAAAATTTCTACCACTGTGTAAACTGAAAGGATGGTTCCTCCAGCTCATGGGAAACTCAATCTTCCCTGTCAGAAGAAGAGAGTAACATCTCCCCTCTTCAGCCAAGCACTGCAGAGAAAGTGATGTGAAGGTCATGTTATATCACTGGGACTGAGTGGATCTGCAGTAGCTGCCACTGAAAAGGTCCTGTCCCCACTTGTACCTCCTTTTACAGCTGCCAGGACATCTTGGCTCCTCCACTCTCCTACTGCCTCACTGGTTTGTGTTTACTACAAAGTGTAGTAAAAAAGTACACTACAAAGTGTAGCCCTGTTCAGGGCTATTCTTCTGTTACCCAGGTGAATTAACTCTGCAGAGGAGCAGATGACAACTCCAGATGGTGCATCTCCGGTAGGGGAGTTCACATTTCAGCTGTCATAGGGCAGTAGCTCAGTGCAAAGTAGAGTATGTAACTTCCCCCTAGATAGGACATTTGTGTAGCATGAAGAGACTAGCAGGTTTTCTTACTAAAACCAAATAAACTGATTAAAGAAATCTGGGGTGATGGCAAAACAAATGCCTGCCACCAGAAATTACACCTTGGTGAATGTGAACAGCAGCCACCCTCCTCTAATCAGAACTACAAAGTCATAGCGGGCGAAACAGCTGGATGGGAGGAGCTGGAAGTACTGCCTTGCAGGTAGGTAAGAGGTCTGAGAGGTCCCAACCTGACCCTCTGCCCCACACCACCCTCAGAGGGGACACAGCCCGCAGGATTCATCCCAAATTTGGTGACCTTGGCCTCCCCTCTCTGGCTGCAGAACTTTCATTGCATTTTCCACTCACATGTCTTCCTGAAAACACCATTTTTAAGAGCAATTATTTAATGACAATTAAATTCCCAGGGTATATTTCTCTATTTCTGATGCTAATATAGAACAATGAGGTCTATAACTTCTCATTGAAGTTATAGAAAACATTGTGTGCTTGTATATTAAAAAATAAAAATAAAAATTACCAACTATATTAGGGGGAAAAAAACCTAAGTGCTCCAGGAAAGAAAATCTATTCCATGTAGCTCCAGACACAGAACCTGGTTGGTGTGGGAACAATGGCCAAAAATACTGATTCCCCAGATCTTATTTTTGGCAACCCATCCCCAAGACGATAACATATTCTTTCATTACCTTAATCAATCAAATTAACCTAGCTGTTAATATCTGGCAGTCAATGCTGCAAAGTAGACTTTATTCTGGGAGTTAGCTTTATACTTTCATATCCCCATATGATAGATATAGAAATATTAATGTTATTGTTAATTAAATGCTAATATGCTCTGGCCTACTAATATTCTTCTATTCAGATATCCTAACTACTAAGTTTACTAACATCCTAAGCTGAGAAGTAAATTAATATGGTACATTATTAGTTGCAACCAAGTTTGCAGAAAACATCATCACTTCTCTTAAATTAGCAATAAGCCATTGTAAATTTGCTTCTATGGCATCAAAAGCACCTATGCAGGTCTCCCAGAAGACTAATTAATTTATGTGATAACCTTCTGCATTGTTACTAGTTAAAAGCCTTGATATACATTAGAATAAAGACATACAGGAGCTTTGAACATTGAGGGGTAGAGTGTGTGTTTGGGAGGAGGGGTTTATGTGTTTTCCCACCTAGCTCTCTAATGCTTAGGGGAAGGTTTCCCTTGTAGATTATGAACAGCATCTCTCTGAAGGCTTTGGAATCAGTTTGACAGCAAGGACAAGCCAAGACAAGATTTTCCACACACTGCCTATAATCCTGTTTGAAGCCTGGTTGTAACTTGATGAGCTACCCCAGGAA